>NC_134752.1:4853484-5156515 GCF_050436995.1 Anticarsia gemmatalis
CCGTAGGACTGACTAATTCTTTAGTAAAGTTTGCTACATTGAATATTATTCAACAGTTAGAAAATTCCCTAAGGGATAATTGACATCAAGATGTAACATCATAATGTGACAGGCGTTATAACAAATGACGAAGAAAATTACCAGGAAAACTTGTTATAATGTCCAGCAAGTATTACAGTTTCAAGTAAAAACAACTGTTTACTTGAGACGTATTTGTAGCTGTTCAAGTGTAAATGATGACAATCAGCAACGGTCACGTCATACTCTCGACTAGACTGGTAACATTACCCACGATCTGTTTTCTCCGTATTCCTCAGTACACAGAGGTCATTACTATTCAAGCAATTCTAAGAGAGTTAGACTCGGAATCGGTCGAGGCTGACGGTCATCCGTACTTAGCGATTCAGTACATTATATAACACCGATACTAGTTTTATGCTCGGACTTCAGAGGCCAGTACAACATAATGTACAATCATGTTGCAATTCGTAAACACTTTTTGCAATTGCATAACAAACGACATTGCATATTTTGTGTGTTAGTAGCCCACTGTGTAGCATATGTCTCACTTATAAGTTCACAGATGGCATCTTGCCAGAGTTCAATTTACTTATTTTACGTGCCTTCGTTTCACTTTTTCTTCTGCATTGGTCGTGAAGTTGGATTAGTTAGGCTTACGTGTACTTCACCGTGCTCGCGACAATCAAAGCAAGTAGTCATTCTTCTATAAATTTGCATTGGATAACACTTTAATAGACTCATTACATAATTCAAGTGAACCTATTATTTTCTCTCCGGTCAAATCTCCGTGTCACTGAACTGTTAGATGAATCATGAATGCTATCGCTAAAATACTCTCATTGTTAATTAAAGTTTCATTGTTAATTATTCATTTATTCTTGTTTTATAACCGAGTAGATATGAATATAGAGAGTATTTCGCCATATCTTACCTTCCTTAACTTTGCTCTCAATCATTGTTTTAAAGTGGATTTCTACCATTCATAGTTTACTTCACATTGTAATTATATTATCACCGTGAAGTTTAAATTATAGTTATTTTACAATATAGTGATTTGTTACGTCTCTTTTTCTCTATTTGCTGCTGATATACCTATTATTCAACTATCACGTATGATCAGAATAACTCCTAGTCACATACTAGTATTGTTATCAGACTTTGATGTTTAGGAACTATGACATTCTTAGCAAGCTTAGGAACTAATACTATAGCATCCGCCTTTGAAGGAGAATCCAACATTGTCTTATTTTCCAATCTTTAAATGAAATTGTTTATTGTGATGTGTGGACTTGTAACAAGAGGCCGTAGACTGTACTGACAGTGGATAAAAAACCCAACCAGGATGTTCCAACGACAGCGAAAGTACTACGGATCAATAACGAGACGTCCTATTGCAGGTTCTTCATAGTGACTTTCTTGTTCCCGCGCACGTGGCTCTTGTACGTGGCCAGCGTGCTGATCGGCGCGGGCGCCGCCGCCATATGGACCGGTCAAGGCAACTACCTCACGCTCAACAGCGATGCCGACACTATATCCAGGAATTCCGGTGTCTTCTGGGCTATGTTGCAGTGCAGGTAATGATCTATACTTCCTACTACTTGTGTATGTAGAGCCGATATCCCTATTTATTGGCTACACGCTCATAGATTACGAATGTGTTTAGTAAGAAGGAAATGTGTTCTCTTTG
This sequence comes from Anticarsia gemmatalis, assembly GCF_050436995.1. NCBI lineage: Eukaryota > Metazoa > Arthropoda > Insecta > Lepidoptera > Erebidae > Anticarsia > Anticarsia gemmatalis. The sequence continues at coordinate 4,855,193 of NC_134752.1, forward strand.
TTATGTTGCTTGTTTGAACTATTGTACTGACTACTGAGAGATAAACTATCAACAAGTTAAAATTTACATACATATAACTTAGAGCCACATTCTTTAGAATTACAACTGCATATTGCATCGTAGATCGGATTGCGAGCCTCTAAGTTTTAAAATTAATTGCACGACAACACACTTGAAGTTTGTTACGCATCGCTCAACTCAAATTAATCACTCACTTAATTAGGAAATGTTACAGGAGCACGAAATAAATTGATTTCATAAATATAATCTATAAACACGCACGCACACACGCGAAAATATTCTAAATGACGGTGATTTTTGTCTTTTGCAGCATGTTCTTTGGCAATCTATTCGTGTTCATAAAGTTCCAAGGCAAGACGCACATCGACGTCGAGACCCGCAACGTGGTATTCGGTGTTTTGACAGGAGTATGTGTCGTGGGTCTCGTGTTCCTAATGCTGCTCAGACCTACCAAACGCACGCCCTCCATTGAAGATGCCAAGGTAAACTGCACTCTATTCCATTGACGTAACGTCTATATTACAATTGAATCACGGCCGACTATACCTTTTAAGTTTTAATACCTCATAATTTGTGGTATTTTTGGTATTAACACAATATGCATTCAAATAGGATTATTAAAACTCATAAACAAGTTCTCGATGTCCCTTGACCGATCCTTAAACGACTATGGAAATTTTTATGCAAAGTAGACCTACTTTTGTCTTAGGGTATTAGTAAAGCTTTTGATACAATTTTCAGGGTGAAATTGTCACGCATGAGGTGGCTGAGACTCCGATGGAAGCGTTCAAAGGAGCGTTGAGATTGTTCTGTACCAGAGACATGTTGCTCCTGAGCGTCACTTTCATTTATACTGGTAAGTAGCTTCATATTTCAAACACCTCGATTAGTTTTGTGAGTATGAGTAAACAACGTACGTGCGTATACGCGCGTATACGTCCCGCACGCTACGCTAAGTAAACGCGCTAAGTACGTTTAAACGCGCTAGGCTAGCGCTACCAACTCCTGGTATTTTCGGATAGTCACTTCGCAACCTAGTTCTTGGATTATAAATTGTTTAGCCCATTCTTATCTTAGTTGGGCCAAGGTTCTCGAAAGTTGAACGTCAGGGCATTTTGCCAGTTTTCTCTACAATCGTTCAAAGTTATGCTACTGATTTCTAATCTAAGTTCTGCGACATTATTTAACAATTACACGTTTGTTTTTAATTACCGTAAAGTAACGTTTTCAATCAAAATTGGTTGCTATACATCATTTTGACGAGTAGGTAAATACATAGCAAAATCAAAGTATTTACTAAATATAAGTTGTTTGTTTTAAAAACTATTTTTTACACATATTACTTACATCAGTATCAAGCGTTATATTTAATACGTTCTAAACCAAACTATGTAAAGTTTCATTTAAGAATTCTGGGATCACTGACTGCCGTGACTTGAGCCTGTACAGAATACTAATGAACATTCGACCACGTTTTACCTTGTTTTTCTTTTTCAAAACAATTTCGAAATAACTTTGTAATAAAACTCATTTTTGGGACGATTTCTACCTGCCCCCCCTTGTTATCCTCAATACGTCACTTTAAATTGGTAAACCAGCATTTATAAGGCGCTATCCTCTTTTTGTATTCAATTAATTAGTTGTATAAACCAATATAGAGGTAAACACTTAAAGTTAAAAGAACCGGTTTAAAACATTTCAATGAATCTGCATTTGTAAATGTCAATCCAGTACACGCACGCATTTATTACGCCGGTATAAAGGCACGCGCAAGTAATGGTGACATTATTAAACAATTTTAGTCGAGGTTTTATGGAAATATTTTGACACATGATAATGAATTATTATTATAGTTATGACATATTAATTTGGTTAACATATTTGTGATGTTACACAATTCCTATGGTATTTTAGTTTCCTTCTTCGATTAGAAGTGTCGTATCACTTCCTTTACGTGTTGTTATATTAATTATGCACGTGTGGTGTGCAAATAAGTATATAAATTTTCGTTTAGAATGTCCTGTATGAATAAGTAGATACTCGCAACCTTGAGCACATTGACCATCACTTTACCATGGATAACTCCATAAAAATAATGATATCGTGTATCATTGTAAACGTGAGATATTCGACCTTTCGCTTAAAATGCGACGAAGAACAATACATAGGTACAGTTCCACGTTATTGCTTACAAATATTTTTGATTGAATTAGTAATTCTGGGAAGGTTCCAGTAATCTATGGCTTAATATAATCGTAATCATCAGGTAGTATTTCTTTCAACTGCGTTCTGTATTAGAGTGGGCTTCCAGTCTCGACGAATGCAGCTGGATACCAATGTTTTACAGGGAGCGACTGCCAGTCAGACCTCCACAATCCAGTTTTAACACGACTCCCAAATTGAAATAGTTTTATATGCACTCATCAAATACCTACCTGTAAAAATATCTTATAATATGAACTTTCATAAAATTAATTTTCTTCATGTGTTTCAGGTGTGGAGCTGTCGTTCTTCAGCGGCGTGTACAGCCCCAGCATCGGGTTCACACTCGCTATGGGAGAGAACGCTAAACAACTGGTCGGATTGTCCGGAGTCTTCATCGGTATGGGAGAGGTGCTCGGTGAGTTTGCTACCTTATTTCTTGTTCTTTAAGGTCTGTTTTACTTTGTATAGTTCTATCTTTGAAGAAGGTTGTAGGTTGACACAAAAAGGCTCAATAAAAACGGGACATATTTGCACAGAAATTAAATTATTTGCAGTCAAATATATGCCGTCGACACGTCACTTGTTCACTTTATTCCATAATAGTCAAATTATTTTTCTTATGAGAGTATATTTGAAACGATTTATCTATAAATATCTTATCTACAATGAAAAGAGACGGGGTCAAGGCTGATAGTGCAATAAACTATACGTTTGTCACCTTGAACAAATATTAGGAATTATTTCTATTATGCTTACAAATAACCATTTAAAATAAAAATGAGGTAGTTATACAGCATAGCTTACATATTATTATAGTTATAATTATGACGTGTAAGAATTTAAACACCATGTATTACAAGATGTTTATGGTAAATGAAGTGAAAAAAGTAAGCAAAATTCGTGTTTGGTATCATTCTGCATTTTCTGACCACTCTCATACGAAAAAAGCGTCATATTATACATACACTAGCTGACCCGGTAAACGTTGTTTTGCCATATAAATAGAATAAAAAATAGTGTCACTTAGGGGTATAAAAAATAGATGTTGGCCGATTCTCAGACCTACTCAATATGCTCACAAAATTTCATCAAAATCGGTCAAGCCGTTTCGGAGGAGTATGGCAACGAAAACTGTGACGCGAGAATTTTATATTATACATACATTGTGTAAATAAATTGTGTACATAAAGGAAATTTATCATTAATAATATTGATTTAAAAATACAATAGACCATTGTTAATACCACTTAGAACGTAAAATTACAAAATTAATGTATTTTTTATTAATTATCAATATGGTTATTGAAGAACAATGTCAGTAGTGATTATCTTAAGATAAATGCTACAAGATTATTGATATTGACTTTGGGCTTACACTCGATACTCAGTATTGGGTAATTGATCCGGTAAAATAGATAGCTGTAAAACTAACACACTTTCATAACGTCTACTTTACTTATAATTTCGTAATATTTACTTTAAAATTCAATGTTTTGTCTTGTTTCATAATATTTCATGACGGTAGAAAAGTTTGTGTTTGAATTAAAATATTTAAGTTAGCGATAAATGATAATCAAAATGTTGATTGTTTATATTGCCGCTATCTTGTGAAATCAATTAGTTGGGGTAAACCAATGCTATTAGTATCTATAATTAAATTTAATAAAACGTTTCCTATCTGCAAAATTGTTCATTTGTTTGTAATGATAAAGGTACATTGTACCCCCATGGTATTAGATGGGATGCTTTTTGGCTATTTTAGTTTCGGACATATTCTATGACGTTTTTCTTTAGTTTATCCATTGTATAGCAATCATGACTCGTAAGTACGTCATGTAAAGTACTTTGGAACAAACTGTTTCCTGTACTGCGGGTACCGTTGTGAACAATACATTTTATGAAAACCCAAAGCCTTACAAATATTTGAATCATAAGGTAAAAGATCCCTTGCCTCAAGACTAACTACAACGCATTGCGTACATTTGCTGACGACACAGTTTTCCCCGACCCAATTAGTTTTTCAATATTTTCAACCGCGTCATGCCCTCTAGCGGCTTGTGTTTGAAATAGTTGCGTGACGTCACAGAACATAAAACAATTTCTTTACTGAGTTGTAAATATTCGTGTCTTTATTACAGGTGGAGCTCTATTCGGTATCCTGGGTTCAAAGACAACCCGTTGGGGTCGCGATCCCATCGTGATCATGGGCTACTTCATCCACCTCGGCAGTTTCTTCCTGATCTTCATCAACCTGCCAACAGTGGCGCCCTTCGGTGACACTGAGGAAGTGTCGTACATCACGCCGTCACCACAACTGGCCATGTTCTGCAGTTTCCTACTTGGTTTCGGAGATGCTTGCTTCAATACTCAGATTTACTCAATTTTGGGTGGAAATTATTCAGATAACAGCACCTCTGCGTTCGCGCTGTTTAAGTTTACTCAGGTGAGTTCTTTTATTATGCATTTTGTTAACTAGGTAGGATTTTAAAAGTATAATTTTATATGTGTAATAATAGTCCTTTGAATTGTGCGTCAATTTGTAGTTAACCACATTAGTTATGGAAAAGTTTATGAGGTTGGTTGTATGTACCAGTATTATTTTTCTCAAAAAACATTCATCGCAACGTTTTGATAAAATTTGGTACGCAAATAAGCTAGTCTTTTACATGAACTTGAAATGCGACTAGTTTTTAAATTATCTCATTATCAAAAACTACAAGTCGAGCTTGATTTCTATATAAAAATAAAAATACAATTGGTCGTTAATTGTACAAATGGCAAAGGCAAAGCAATTAACATTTCAAGGTTAACACGACATATGGATAAAACTATGACGGAGCGATATCGCTTCTATTTTTATATAGAAAATGTAATTACTAGATAACTGATTTCTAATACACAATTTCCTTGTTTGATATTTTGGATGATATTGTATTTTTGGTACCGATTTCTCTCACACGGTGGCGCTGTATGTTATAAAAGCTTATTGTAATGCCACTTTATATCAAATTACTGTAAAATGTTCTAGACAAATGCATTTTTTTGGGCTAATTTTGTAGTGGTAGAACTATTAAATATAAATGTGGTTGCGAATGGTTTATTAACTAAAATAACCCGCGATAAATCTGAATTTAATTATAAATGTATGATAAAAATCAGAAACTTCTATAGTTCAATTAACAGCTATTGAAATAGGCCCAACAGTTTTGCAATTTCTTACTTGTTAGAGTTATTTAATAAGTACCGACCTTGCACATGCTTGAAGAAACTCTTATCTGCAAACGATTAACTTTGTTGCCTTGATTCAATCAAATCACACTTAAAGTGCAGTAAACAAGAGATAATGATTGAAATGTGGCACACTATAGTCTAACCACTTAGTAGAGAACCTTGCATGCTATGTTCCCGGATGACGGAGGGAGACAAAATATCAAATTCCGAGCTTCATTCATCAACAATCTTATGCAGCAGACATTTGTCTATACGATTTATTTACGACGAGATTTAAGTACCTATATATGTCCAAATAATGGACATGTAGGTACTTAAATTTCAATTACTCATTAGACATATCGTGCGTTCCAAGGCTCTCTACTAAGTTGTCGGACTATAATTTAATTGCAACATGATTAAATATGCCCACATTGGTCATGGCTTGAGGAAAATACACTAGTCTTAATATCAATGTTTACTCTAACACTAATTTGTATATTAATCTCTGCTAGATTACTAGTTAACCTACTATTTAGTTATACAAACGGGGCATGGCCTTCCACTTTTGGTTTAGTGCAATTTTCCTTAATGATTTTGTATCTATGCTAAATATTTTAAAGTTCTAGCTTGTATGTATGTTAGCCTTGTCAACGGTGACATGTTGTACGAACGAGAATGCAAGGTTACATTAGACCTGCATTTTACATACCTTTGCACTATCTGCGTACACGCAAAAAGTCGTAAACCTAAAACATGCTGGTGTTCAATTGTTATGTGATTTAGGCATGTTAAATATTTTGTGTATGTTAATGAGTATTATTAACTCTATATAGAGGCCAGATTTAGTGACTCAGCTAGTGGTTAGTGTTTGTTTTTTTAAACGCTGATAAAATATGAATTAAATTCAAACCAATACATCCAAGATGCCAATTCATACTTGTAGTACACGCCGTTAGAATACGGCGGCGTTCTATTTCATATATCTGTATCATTTCCTGTACACATGTATTCAACGTTTTCTTAAACTGAAATATTTTTTTGTTTCGTCAGTCCCTGGCGGCGGCGGCGTGCTTCTTCTACTCGTCGAAGGCGCTGCTGTCGGTGCAGCTGATCGTGCTGGGCGTGCTGGCGTCGCTGGGCACGGCCACGTTCTGCCGCGTGGAGTGGGGCTCGCGCGCGCGCGCCCGCGCCGCGGCGCTCGACGACGACAAGGCCTCGCCCACGCACGCGCTCGCCGACAACGCGCTGCACTACGACTGAGCACGACAGCTCTCACGTCAACCTCATGCTTTTCTACTTACTAATCTTTAGGCCGATTTCGTAGCTATGCTTATTCACGGCGAAGGCCAACAGTTAGATACGTTGGGCACGGAATGAGCGTGGCTATGAAACCAGTCTTAGTAGTGAAATGGGCCTCAAAGGTTTCCCAAAATTCGCCTATTAGAAGAAGTGTCTGTATATAAGATTATTGCTTACTTTAAGATGTTACTTTATTTTATAAATGGATTTTAGTGAAACGTACAGTTTTTACGAGAGATAGCCACATAAGTGATAAAAAGAATAAGCATTTGTAGGTACAGTTACATAAAAAAACAAAGTAAAGGAACATACTAAACTTTACACGTACAATAACTTTTTTCTATTTAATAGCAGCTCTGCCTTCACTATTGCTGCTATTTTTCACAATAGTTACCAGCGCTTGTTATGATTTTGATATTATCGCAACTACTTTTTGACGTATTAAAATATAACGAGATTTTGTAATATACTCAGTGACTAGAGATTCTTCATTGGATAAATAAAATATAATATAATAATCGATTAGTATTGATGTCGCCTTGAGTAGTATTTTAATCACATTCCATAATAAAACAATGAAATATTTATACTAAAGTATTATTATATTTTATTTTAGGAATATTATTTGAAATTATTCAGGAATTAAATTAAAAGTGTGTATATAAAATAAGTGAAATGAAGTATGAGTGTAGGCTGTGTAAGGTAATATCGTAGATTTGTAATTAATGATTATGCATATTAAAACTATTGTTCTTGATAATCAAAATAAAATTGGTAAATTATGAAGCTTTAAAAATCATTGTGCTATCACAATATCACTGCATGTAATTTATCGAAATACAAGCCAAACTAACACCTTAAAAACAGCTTGTTGTTATATTTATTACAACACAAATATTTACAAAATATACACTAGTCCCAAAAATTAAAGGATATAAAAAAACATCCAAATTTTTGGGTGATTTTCAACAAGCTGTAACTCTGAGGAAAATGGTTGTACAGAAAAAATAAAAAAAGCAAATTGTAGCTCCAAGTGTCTAGTTTTCAGATATGACCATGAAATTTTTTTGTCATGGCCAGGTCTGGAGAAATCCTACGAAAACTACCGAAAAAAAAAATTCCAATTTTATTCCCGTCTAAAAAAAGGTCCACGGGCTTCAAAAAAATTTTTTTGATTGTTTCGTTCAAAAGCTCTTTTAGAAAATTTAATTCTCTTTAATTTGCCGTATTCAAAAAGCCTGTACGACGATTTGCCGCGGAGTTATCGTCAATCAAAGCAAAAAAGTTCTTTTTGGCTTTGATATTCAATAACTCCGGAAATAATGATCGTACAGGAAATCAAAGTAAGGTTTTGAAAACTGCACAATTTTCTCTATAAGAAAATGTAAACATCTTTGAGAAAAAAAAAATTTGAATTGAAAACTCGGACTGAAAAAAGGACAAAAATTCGCAAAATTAAGGATATTTGGATAACTTGGTATAACTTTGGATAAAATGGATGAACGAAGGATATCGTCGGTAATTTTTCAACCTCAAAGTGTCCCCTAGAATCCCTCAAAAATTCAAAGCGCTGCGATGTTTTTTTCATTGTGCCCCGAAGCTTCAAATTCTTTGTTTTTGCAAAAATCACCATTATGAGCAATTTTTTTTTTTTTTTTTTATTCTTTATTTAGTTTAGGGACTTTTATATAAAATACATGACAGTCACATCGTACCTTATTACAATGAGCAATTTTGAATTGATGAGTTTAAAAAAAAAAAATTCTCTCTAAAATCTTAATTTTTTCGATTAATAAGCAAATCGCGTGCCTATGCTCATCCTCATCCTCATACTGCAGTTCGCACGCGATTTTTTCTCCGCGCAAACAACGTAACAACGCTTAATCATCCAGCTATGAGTCCTGATTTGAACCCAATTGAGCATGTTTGGGACATGCTTGGGCGTCGGATTGTGGTGAGACAATCTTTTTAATCAAAATAAAGATTTTAGAGAGAAAAATTTTTTTTTATTAAAATAATGAATAACAATCACGAAATTGCTCACAATGGTGATTTTGCAAAAACAAAGAATTTGAAGCTTCGGGGCACAATGAAAAAACCATCGCAGCGCTTTGAATTTTTGAGGGATTCTAGGGGACACTTTGAGGTTGAAAAATTACCGACGATATCCTTCGTTCATCCATTTTATCCAAAGTTATACCAAGTTATCCAAATATCCTTAATTTTGCGAATTTTTGTCCTTTTTTCAGTCCGAGTTTTCAATTCAAAATTTTTTTTTTTCTCAAAGATGTTTACATTTTCTTATAGAGAAAATTGTGCAGTTTTCAAAACCTTACTTTGATTTCCTGTACGATCATTATTTCCGGAGTTATTGAATATCAAAGTCAAAAAGAACTTTTTTGCTTTGATTGACGATAACTCCGCGGCAAATCGTCGTACAGGCTTTTTGAATACGGCAAATTAAAGAGGATTAAATTTTCTAAAAGAGCTTTTGAACGAAACAATCAAAAAAATTTTTTTGAAGCCCGTGGACCTTTTTTTAGACGGGAAAAAATTTGGAATTTTTTTTTTCGGTAGTTTTCGTAGGATTTCTCCAGACCTGGCCATGACAAAAAAATTTCATGGTCATATCTGAAAACTAGACACTTGGAGCTACAATTTGCTTTTTTTATTTTTTCTGTACAACCATTTTCCTTAGAGTTACAGCTAGTTGAAAATCACCTAAAAATTTGGATGTTTTTTTATATCCTTTAATTTTTGGGACTAGTTTAGTATAAAATTATGTATGCCAATATGCAAAAAAATTCAAGAACTTTGATAAAACAGGGAACTTTTTAATTACTGTGTATAGCGAAAATAATATTGAGCAATTCATGTATATAAATATTATAAAACATTAATCAGTCTGCGTTTAATTCTAAAATGACGTATGTAAGTGTGGTGCTCATACTCAAACTATATGAGATAAAAATATTTTTGTATAGAAAGTAATATTTAATTAGACGAATTTTAAAATATTTTTAACTTCTAGTCACGAAACTCGAGGTTCATAAATCATGGAATTTGAAAAATCAGCTGTCATAAATAAAGTATAAACATTCCTTGTATATTTGTTCCATTTTAATTTAGTTTGTAGTTGTTATGAATAGTATATTTTTATAAACTGTTATTTTTAACTAATTTTAACGTTTCTGTATGTATTGCCTATTAAATTGTATAGTATTTCATTCAGTTAATGTTAATATCTAGTCTTACTTTCCTATCCTTAATAACAGTTGACATAAGCAATTTATGGAATGTTGTAAAACACTATAATGTATGAGAAAGTAAAATATTTTAATAACAACATTGGGTTTTATATTATAAACAACATAAGCCTTGCTTACCCCTTGCACTGCTGAGGTAGATGAAGCTGTATACATACCATAGGGTATGCCACAGGTAACTCCATTTGGTATGATCCTTACAAACTTCCCTTGCTTCATTTACATCCATACATCCTGCCATACAGGACCGCCAGTAACAGGTAGTACAATACAAACCTGACTCTTGAAGGATCTATGTATATCCTTTTACATTGTCACTCTTAGCATTATCATTAACTTTGTAATCAATATGTTTTTTTTATTATTCTACATTCATTCATTCATTTTCTCTACATAACTAAGCCAATGAAATTAAATCTGAGTTCAATTAAAAGACTCTATAACATTTACATATTGGTTTTATTCATTTACAGCAACTACTAAAATTAAATAACAAATTAAGGTTTCCTAAAACTATTTCTTTTCGCTATCACTAGTTTCTTGTTCTCCAAGCTTGAAGTCCATGGGTTTGTCGTAACCCATTATCTTGGCATAATGCCATGGGTCACTGAAGTGCCTCGCCTCTATGAAGAGGGGGGTGCCTTTGGCATTCATTGTGGTAAACATACCAGGTATATCTGGGACCTGAACATCATCTGTCTTGAATTCAAGCTGGAAACAGAAAAAGGTTTATTTACTATTTTTAAATAACAGAAAACAGACAATACAAAGTTTCTCAACTGTGAATTGAATATGTTAAATAAGTTGAAAATCAGTGTATTGTTAACTCTAACTTATTCAAAGGATTAGAATGGCAAAAATATGTTTCCTACATACCTGTTTCCTTGCTAAAAAGAAGTTTATAGTGGTAGCTTTGTAAGTAGATGTCTCAGGATCATAGTGTATTTCTGTCACATACTTCTTAGTGATCACATGCAGCAGTATGGGAGTTATAAACGTGAAAAACCCGACTACTGAACAAATTGCTACGAGTAATGAAGTGCTGCCTATCGTTGCCGCCTCTCGTATTATTATAGGTTGTGCCAACAACCCGGCCATACTTGAACTTAGTGAGAATACTTTAACACCTTTGATCTGTGGTGTCAGAGGCCCATAGTATATACGCTCCAGTTTGTTATCCTCATCTTTTAACTTAATTGCGTAGTGCCTGGCTATAATATTATGGCTATTGCATATACTTTTCAATTTAGAGGTTATTTGTTTTTGCAGGAGAGGTTGAAACAGCACTTTACTCTGGTTAAGAGTATTTATTGCACAGAACCGCATCATTTTCTTTTATACTTTGTTTTATTTATGTAATAAAATATTAAAGCACAATATTATTCGAACGCCATTGATACCGTGCAAATTTTGACAAGGATAAAGAATTTGGCAGTTCACTTGACAGTTGACACTGACATCTGAAACTGACTTTTGATTTGACATATGCGTTTTGCATTTGCTATGGAATTAAGAAATAAATATAATTAATATTTTAATAAATGAATAAATGTGATGTATTATTATGTAAGTTAATTTAAAAAAAACAACTAATTTACTTGCGCTATTGCCTCATTATATGAGGCATATCACGCGTAATAAGTGCCTTACTCTTCTTTTTCTCTTTCTTTATTCTTCCAAACGAAGGTAAGGAAAATAAGTAGGGAAAGAGAGAAAACAACATGAGAAAAACCAACTTATCTATACTAATATTATAAAGCTGAAGAGTTTGTTTGTTTGTTTGAACGCGCTAATCTCGGAAACTACTGATCCGATTTGAAAAATTCTTTCAGTGTTAGATAGTTCATTTATCGAGGAAGGCTATCGGCTATATATCATCACGCTACGACCAATAGGAGCAGAGTACCAGTGAAAATTGTTACAAAAACGGGGAAAATTATGATTCTCTTATGTGACGCAAGCGAAGTTGCGCGGGTCAGCTAGTAAAAAAGATAATTAAAACAACCATGTCTTCTTGCTTTTTTAATTTATTATTTTATTATTATTCTTCATCTTCTTATCGATGCCATTAATGTGTGTATGGAAGTAGGTATCAGTGCTTGTTTAAATCGATTCTATTGCCCAAGATCACAGTCTCACCTATTTAGAAATTCAGTATTAAGGCAAGAATGTAAATCGATAAATGGTTATTTGCCCCATCTTAATTTGGGGTTGTCTGTTGCGAAGAAGAAGAAGGCTAGTCTGAAGAGACACAGCGCGGGCGTCGCGTATTGCAATCGCATTTATAAAATATGTTTAGTTGGGCAATTATCTATATCGTAACAGAATCCTGTATCAGTGTCTAGCACCATTGGATCAGCGCAATCGCATCTAGAAAATCCACAGACGGTTCCAACCAGCTTTTCTTCTGGATGCTCACATGTCTTTTGAGCTACCCAATAAGATCCATTGCAGCTACTTTTTTTAGTTATCATCCAATCTGGGCATGACTCTACACCTGTAAAATTTTGAGCGTCTCATTCAAAAAGGTTTTTTTATGAGAAAAATTCGCATAAAACTTTGCAAAGTATAGACGTATTGTAATAAATATCCGACATCACCAAGTAGGTACGTTGCATAAAAAAGAAGGATACTTCCGGCTTGTTATTATTTAGTGTTTTGAGTTGTACTTACATGAGTTATTGTACCACAAGCAAGTGGTTACACTAGCACTCAGGTAGGTAGCGGCGGGTGCAAAAGCACTAGCACAAATCACCAGGAACGACCACGTAAACATCACTATATCTTTGCAAAGATTATACTAATGGCGGAAAAACTGTATTTATCATTTTATACGCCTATCCGTGAATCAATTAGTATTATCCCCGCCTCAGCTCAATGACTTTGTTAGCCAAAGCAATATATGAACAATGCCTAGAAAAGACGTACAATAGTGTTTTGCTTGATTTATATATAGGAATAACAATAATATATATGAACAATAGAAGCATATAAAAATATAGCATACCAGTAATTTATAATAAAGTTATTTTACGTAATGAGGGAAGTGTGTAATGTCCGTATAGTTACATAAGTAGGTACATGCACTTATGCAGATATAAACCCATATTGCCCCATATCATTTGCGTCATTTCGAAAACGGTACTCTATGTGCTCTAACTATTATTTTTAATTAAATTCAATAATTTTAAAACATTCACATTCGTAAGCACAGTTTTTCTATCTGCTTAAACTCATATGTCGATGTCTATAAGGATATGGTATGGTACCATTATGTCCTATTTTGCGTCAAAATAAGATAAAGGGGCGATTCATCGGCCTAAACAAGCAAAGTCAATGGCGACAATGCGGCTATCTATCGGCCAAGCAAATACTGGCTATTGATTTAGTTTATCTGTTCGCAAACAAGACACGCGCGCCGACAGCCAAAGATACAACGAACTAAATATCCCATTTCTACCATTGCCTTCTAATGCCAAACTTAACTTATGAATTTATAGGACCCTATTTTACAGATTACAGATACGTTATTTAAAATAGTCATATTTGAAATAATTGATAGACTGTGACTTTATTCTAATATCCCCTATAATAGATAGAATTCGTCTCCGCACAATGGATCAAGTAGTCGCTTCGCCTGTGTCATCGCATCGTGGTGGGTTCGATTCCTTGTTAATCTTTATTGGTGCGACTCGCATGGATAGGTAAAGTTATTGTTTCGGTTTAATTTGTAGTTGTTTTTAGGTTTCGTACAAATCGCCGCAACATAAAACAATTTTTAAGGCGAGAGAACACTAATAGATCTATAAGAAAAAATTATAAAAGACAACTACGTACTTGTTTTGACAAAATCGGCATTAACTATGAACAAATCACAATTAAGTACCTACATCAATTTATATTCACTCAGCTCTCGTTTCAACATAAAACGGTAAAAAATGAAAAACAACATCAAACGGAAACAACAATTACAATCGAACTATAAGCTTAAATCGTATAAAATCTCCTCATAAAGATTCGTGATAAGGAGTCGAGGGAAGAAGGTCTATCATTAAAAAATACCGTAGTACAAAATAAATCCTTCACTTTCTCATAACAAACATATTTCTCGCTTATCTGCTGCTATCTACAATACCATAAACTCGCAAAAAGTGCGATTCTGGGGACAGATAACAATCTCTAATAACTTAATTTTATATTTATGCGTTCCAGACGCAAAAAAATAACCGTTTAAGTTTTAACATCATAGAAACTCAAATGGCAATAATTTTAAGTGTATTATTAGAGCAAAAAAGGCCATTATCTAATAAAGCGTTTAATTGCTGGTATCGCGATTTGCAGAATTTATCCCATAAGCTCCGATTTTAGAAAAAAGTGAAGATGCGCCAAGTCATGGCCAAAAGGGCAGGTACTTAATTATTACTTTCAAAATATTATACTTAATGCATTTTAGCGATTAAGATTATGACTTTGGTACCGACTACCTGTGATAATGAATGAATGCCCCAGTTTTTGATGCTTGGATATGATTTATTGCTCCTAATTATAATAACTGATTTACTTAACTATCTGTTTGGTTATTTGAAAGTTTAAGTTTAACATTAGCTGTGAAAGTGCCGACTTTACAAAAATGTTTTTGAAAGTCTTTTCCTTGTTCTCAAAAATACTTATGTTTGTTTTTCTATATGACCAAAATGAATATGATTAAAATATTGATTTTAGCAAGACTTGTAAGTTACATGTTCTTAATCTATTAAAGAATCGTATTTTGTTTTAATTCGTGACCTACCTGGTTTTTAAGAGGCTGATAAGGCTTTCGTTCTAAACCACTTTATGTCAGAATGCTGAAAGCCTAATCCTAGGTTTAAAAACCAACAGATTTTTTCTTTTGTTTAAGATGAATCATTCTTATCTTTTTACTAAAAGCTTTTGACAATTTGATTGAATTAAGTAATTTAAATACCTAGCTAATGAGTGATTAACATATTTACAAACTTCTTTCTTTGTACGTTAAATATGACCTTGCGGCTAAATAATTACAATTTAAAAACTAAAGTTAACCTCGTTTGCTTGGTTAAAACCTTTCCCGCCAATCCAAAAAGCTTCGAAGCCTTTTCTTAAAATACATTACATGTTCAACCTAAACTATCTATAAATAAGATTCAAAATCAATTAGTCAGCTGAACTTATAAGCTTATATCGGAAACAGGGACAGAAACATTTTGCTTCTCTCTCTGATGGAGTGTTGTTATGTCCGTCTCTTTTTCTCAACGTGATAATTTAGCGAGAGAGAGGTTCTGTCTCTATCGCTGCATTAGTCGAGTTTCGGAGTTAGTTAAGACTCGTCGCTTGTCGCGGCTACAGACGAAGTTTGTTTACTTTTGTCACAATTCAAAAACTATGGAATTGACATAAATGGATTGTTATAGTGATGTGATTGAAGTGAATTGAAACTTGTATTATTGCTGTAATATATCGGACGTCAGTATGGATCTGCGGCTATTATTTTGGACTGTAGTTTTGGGAGTGACATGGAGCGCGGAGGCGGGCATGATGGGTGATCAGTGCGACTGGACGGGCAGGTATGTTGATGTCGAAATTTCTATTGTTTAGCAGATTTTTATTGTATATTTTATTTGTATAATAAACGTATCGTTAGTAGGTTTCTAATTCTGTATAAGTTTGTTACTATTATTTGTATATTTCTTGTTAGATTTTTTTGTGCATGGTTTCTTTGACCCTTTTTGTGCATGTATTGCATTGATATGATCTTTCACCTTATTGATACTTATTTTGCAATGTACTACCAAACCTCAGTTTTGTTTTTATAGGTACCTACCTACTTACTTTGGTACTTAACTTAATTGATTTTTATTAAACTACCGTCTACATTTTTAACTCTTTAACCATCAATAGTAATCATACATACCTACTATAGGTACATAAAGCACATAACAATCTCTACAAACTTTTGAACACTATATTGTATTAATAAATAATAGTTTTATCATCATTAATGTTTTATCTGATCGTGATACATAATGATACATTGTTTTTTGTACGTACAACCAGACGTCCTAATAACAGATCAGGACACAGCAGAGAAATAAAACTAATAAGGGCTCCAATAAGTATGCAACATTCGCTTGGAATCCATCACAATCAGAAGATAACAATCCTGTCCCGGGGCGAAATCCGCCGCGCGCCAATTTGCTTATAAAAGCACAGTTATTACCATAACATTTGCCATCGCATGACCAACGTTATTAACCACTCGATGCTATTCAAATCCTTCATTCAACGAATACCACGACATTTTTATGATAACTTCACTTCTTGGAAACTTGTCCTCTTTATGCACGTATAGACTTCTCTACACAATGCTTGATTCACGAGGAATTTTGTTTTAATTAAGTCTCATACATGAAATAGGTATGTTGAGAAGGGTCATAAATTTAGCATTTACTTGGCTTACAAGCGTCTGTAAAAGATATATGAAAATAGAGACCTATTAGGATTTTGATTAAACGCAATTTCCTTAAGCATAAGCATTTAAAAGCAATTTCCTAAATCGCGGATATAAAGCGTCGACTTTACTCCCCGAATTATACATAAAATATATGACAGTGACTTCAATCTTGTATGAAATATTTTGAAAGATTCCATCAAGGAGCCCATTAAATATCTGCGAACACGACTTTGTAAACGGCCGATAGGATCTTAACAGATGTAAACGATGTAGGGTAAAGCACCCAGTAGTCAGCCCCCAACCAGTAGTCAGCCTTTACAGGCTTTATATCCATATAATTAGTGTAGAAAATAGTAAAGACCAATAAAATAATCATTAATCGAATCTGTATAATCTTATTGACTAATATGCACAATTACGATTCGATAGCATGGCAGGTTGACGTGTTACACTCATTCTTATGAACTGCCATGAAAGACATGGGCAAAAACGTCGCCATTGCTATTTTTTTGTTAAGGATTCGTGTTTTAGTTTTTGGCATGTTTTTAAATGAATTTGATGCAATATGGAACGAATTGATATTTTATGCTAGTATTTAATAGTTTATCTTCGATAAAATCATGCATTGCAAGCGTTTTATTTGTTTTTTGTATTATAAATTAACGTGGCCGACTATTGGGTTTGCAAAATATGAGGTTGATCCAGTAGTCGGCCATGAGTGGCTGACTACTGGTTTTTTTGCAATTCTCATATATGTGGTTGAAATTAACAGGGCGAATACTTCTCAACATAACTATTGCGTTGAGCTAAACTCTTCTAAGACAAAAATAGTATTTTACCAGTAGTCGGCCGCATATAAAGTCAGTGAATTTCATGAGGCCGACCATTGGACCTACATATCCCATAGTCGGCCGTCAGTTTTGCTAAATGAAATTGGGTCTTAAACCCTTTCATTAAGGTTCAAATTTGTGGACGGCTATGTTGGCACAAAACTAAGTTACTTGTTTTCGAATAGTATCATATCAAAAAGACCAAAAGATCTGTATAAAGAGGAATAATTGTCATGTGCTATGGTGGCGATCAGAAATGTTATGAAAATCATGGAAACGAGTCGAGTACTTGGCATTTCACACATTATTATGACACTACAAGTCCGAAATCGTTTAATAGTCGCACAAATGCCCCGTACCATACGGGGCTTTGTAAGCTAGACTAAGTGCACTCCCAAAAACAAATGACTGCCTTAAGAAACTGGTCACGATATGTTGGAATCAGCTTCCAGTTTCACCGGATGCAGCTGAATAGCAGTGTTTTACATGGAGCAACTGCCTATATGACTTCCACAACCCAGTTACCTGGGCTATACCACGATTACCATAAGACTGGTTATCAGATTTTCAAGCTTCTGACTAATGGCAACGATTGCCAGAGATCCTTGAATGCCCGCCGGGACCTACAATTTACCATGCCTTCCGAAACACGAAGGAATTTTGGGAAATGAGAAAAGAAAGGAATGATACCAGTCACTTCTATCATCTACCTTCTATTTCCTAGCCTACCATTGACTTATGTTTCAACACATCAAGAAAGCTAAAATAGTTTTATAGAAGAGAGCATCTTTTGTAGATTGGGGAGAGTTGAAAAACAGATGGAATAAAGGAACAGAAAATAAACTTTTATCGCTGTGAACCGTGTGAAGAAAGATTGACTAGAAAACATTTAGAAATCAATTACTTAAGTGCTAATAACTATAAATTAAAATCTTGAAAACCCCCGATTTCACAATATATTTTTTTATTTCATACTTTTTATAGGTTGGTGGTTAGGTTAAGACATTCTGACTTTCCCACCACCAGCTTTCTCAGCATGCGAAGCCATTTGAGACCCCGTCCGAGTAAATTTGCAGACATTCGGTTAATCTCCCCACTTTAACCCACTACAACTTTTAAACGGCTCCACCGATTTTCATCAAACATGTCTAAAAACACTCGCACATATGTCACCTTTAATTAAAAAAAAACTAAATTGAAATCACTGCATCCTTTCGGGAGTTATGATGCCATAGACAGACAGACACATAGACAGACACGTCGAACCTTATAACACCCCTCTTTTTGCGTCGGGGGTTAAAAATTAATGGATGCATAAATTGTACTGCATGGTATTATTGCAAATGTGCTTTATTTCCTGGAGATTTCAATAAAAATATATTTAAAATAGAACATTTGTATTGAGTAAGTAAGAGGCTGACTACTGGGTGAGACATGGCTGACTACTGGCGAAATGGGGCTGACTACTGGTAAAAAGTGCCATATTTTGTTTAATGTGGATTTTTTCCATAATTATCTTATAAATATGATATTTTTTTATTTTTTTCTTAAAGTTTAATAAATTACCTTTCATACAATGACTAATGATTTTACATCTAGTAGTAAATGTTAAAAATATGGCTAAATCAAATTGACATTTTCACTAAAAGGCTGACTACTGGGTGGTTTACCCTATGTACCTCATTAAGACGATGTAAATTGCTATTGCAAGTGATGATCGATCACGAAACAATCAACATGCTAAGAACAAGCTCATTAAGAAATAACACTTCACTGCTCAAGTCCCCTTCTTCAGTCTCACTGCTAATCGATGTTCCGATGTCAACAACTAATAACATTAAAACAAAATAATTGTTATTGTTAATGGATGTCCGGAAACGATGTCAAATGGGGGCTCGATTACGGAACAAAAATCAACAAGTAGGGTTTCCCTGATGGGGTGGCGTGGGAAACCGAAGTGGAAACTGTTCTCGTCAACCCTGTGTGTGACCCTTCCGGCTATTGGGGTGAGGTTACACGTGCCCTTGATGTATCCCTTTGTACAATACCTATTATTGACTCAGAGATATTGGATGTCCAATAATCTCACGTTTTAACAAATACAAAAAATACACATGTGTGATTCAACACACAAATATTTTTATAACAGTGGGAAATTATAGTTCGCACCTATAACAAACCAGTAGAACATTGGTGTTCCCAGCAGAATCTGTTTATTTTTCTAATAAACAAACGCGCCAACGAAACTCTTTCCCAGATGAATGAAGATTCTTCGCTTTGTTTTAGATACAAAAAGTTACTGTAAATATTTGTATTGCTATTAAAATGTGTGGCTTAACGACTTAACGACATTGGTTTTACATAAAGCGGGGATAATGTCTGACGCGAGAAAGTACGTGCTTGAGTTAAGATTACTCGTGAACAAGATATCAATGCAAAATCGGCTGCAAAAAGCAAATTGAGTGTCAATGTACCAGCATCACTTGGAGCATTGTGAAGCATTCAAGTTCATACATTAATATTTATTAGGGAGGGCGGAGTGAACGCGAGGGGACCGGGATCTGTTTATTATAATATCCTCCTATTATAACGCGTTCGCACGATATGCTCCAATCTGGTTGATTGGTAAATGTTCAACGCCGATTGTTGTTGAACCCTCCTTCGTATATAAATCTCTATTTGGTATGGATATTTGTGTGTAAATAAAATACTGTGATTTAGACATTACGGTGTTATTTTCAATGTGAATCGATGTTTTATAATAAAGCTTTAAAGTAGAACTTATGTAGGTACTAAGTGGGTACTTAACAGCTATAGATCCAAATTTCATTACACTCACTGAAGTATTAATTAAAACCATAATATTGCAGGAAGAATATTGTCCCGTAATCAAGTAACTCGATGGAAAGAATTGACCTCAGTCAGTGACGGCGAAATGTGCAGTGAATTATAATTGGTTAATTAAATTGCCCCACGCAAGTGCATCTTAGCGACGGATGTGCGTAATGACTGTGACAAGCGAACATCACGAAAAACAAGAGCACATACAAGCAAAATGCACGACCATCACAAAAGTCGCACCATTTGTCAAAGTCATGGTTAAAAAGGAACTTAAAACTTTATCTGCATGGTGTACCAAACTTAACGAATACCAAAGTTATGACGTATTTTAGAAGGTGTTTACTGCAATTCTTATCATGCTTCAGAAAATAACAAAAACCTGACGATAAGACTTAAATGTTCGTAAGAGATTTTTTGTTTAGTGGCGCCTACGAACAAAAGCTTTAGCTGACTTTCAACAATAGGATTCGCCATCACGCAGATAACACTGACCAGAAGACAAAAAAATGGCGTGCAACAAATATTGCCTCCCTGACCATGATCTGCTGATGTCATCTCTGGCTACTCACCGTTTATCCCACTGCCATTTAAATGTGTAATTAAGCGCAAGATTTAGCAGCCATTAAACTTTGTTCGGTACTATTATGTAGTTATGAGAGATTAAACATAATTTAGCAATGAATATCAGCTTTACTTAGACATACTAAAAAGATGTTACCAGAATGTGGGATCTAGCGTGTGAGAATGTGATATTAATGACCTAGGGAAAAACTATGAGCTAAAAGTTTTGAACACATACGATATTAATATTTATTTCATAATGTGTATTGTTGAGTATAATATCTCACATGTGGCCAAATAAAATTTTAGACTTTGATGGTCGCTATATCATAACTATTATTCCAGATGATGACTTATAAAAGCATAGGTAGGTACTTTATAATATCAGTAAACTAAACATCCATTGTAATTTATGGGAAAATTTGCGTTTGCGGTTTTACTTCCTGAATTTGACCCATATATTGAACGTAGCTAACCGCTAAATGCGGATGTTGCTATCGGAATATTTGTAATTGTCAGTCATGATAAAAACATCAGATGGCGGATTGCGGGCCCCGGGGCTCTCACGCTCTCCATATGGTGGAGATGAGAAGCGCGTCACGCTGTTTTACGATTCCGTCTGTTTCTGGAAGAAGTTCCCGTTCCATATTCCACAGGCGAGGTTCATTATCATTAGTGATTCACAGTCGCGATTCTACGCCGCGCCGCGCCACTGTATGGGACCGCCCAACCAGGACATTTCACATGGGATGGGAACTTGTGGGAATACCACAGTTCGTTACGCTGAAAGAAAACAACCGTCACATGTTGCGAGATGAAATCACGGTTATTTTTAAGCGACGATTGTTTTTATTCGCTCGCCAATTGAGGGCAATCAGCGACACGTGTTCCGTTCGAGACGCTCGCCTTAGGCATCTATTGAGCTCGTTGATACGGCCACGTCACGTCTAACATACTCTTGCGGAATAGGCCAGAAGGAACATATATGTATACCTTTTGACATTTGGAACAGTCGAATAATAAACCTAAAATAGTCGCACAACGGTGGTTCGTTTCAGCGTAGTATAAACCATGGTTCACAAGACACTTGAGTGACTCCCATAACTGCTATCATCTCCGAGCTCATATCTGCATGTAGCTCTACTTACAGAATTTTTATGACGCTCTCAAGTTCCAATCACAGATAATGCTCTGTGCACGTTAGATCATCACTGAAGGGTAATCCAACGATTGTACCACATGTACTTATTATCTTTTTGTCGTACTCTTAACCTAGTAGAATGTTCTGTTCAAGTGTTCAATAGATAGTGTCTAGCATTCACAAGTTTTTTGGCTTGATTGTTGTAATGATTACGACCTAGATTGGAGTTTGTCTCAAGTGTTCTAACTGAAAGGAAACTGCTATTCTGCATTCTTTAAGTACAAGAACATTCTTGCAATTAGAACGATCGGTGTTAATAAGATGGTAATTTTCCGAGCATAAAAGCTAATTGTTTCGTTTACATCGAACAGAGCGTTCTTTGAATGAAACAGAACTAATTAACGGCGAATAGTAGGTCGGCATTGTGTCGGTGGGTCAGATGAAGCCACTCTTTGTATCGCTACTGTTTATTTTTTCAATTCGTTCCTGCTATCGTTGTTCTCCTACACTAATTATACAGGTGGTAACAGCAAAGTAAGCGGAGTCGATCGCGGTGCTGTTTGATCAATATCTATTTTATTACTCTTAACTATTAGACACCTACGTGCCGCGTCTCATATGAATACAATAGAGAATATTGCGATATCTTGTATTTCTTTTATTAGTGATTTATTATATAGAATTAAAAAAATAATTGCTGGATTTTTTAAATTTATAGCTTAGGTTGTTTGACATGAACGTATCTGTTAATGTTAGAACGTCGTTAAATTTCCGCTAGATATGGTATGTCAGATAAACTTTAACGCTTTCGCGGAACTATTAACGCAAAAACATGTTAGTTTTGCCGAAAATATCGGAATTCAGGATCAACAGGACCTCTTGAATAATACATTAGGCGCGTCTGGTCATTATTAGTGACGGTGCGCGGGCGCAGCGCGGGCCGCGCCGCACGAGCTGCATATTAATGCGGTTCAATTTCGTCGGCACGCTGTCAAATTACTATATTTCATTCGAATGTATTTCCGAAGCAGATTCGTATGATATATTCCTTGTCACATAAAAATCACGCTAAGAATAAATTATGTATATATTCACCTATACCTTTACCCATCTGTCATACTTAATGTTCTGAGTGCCTTCGTCTAAATCTAGAAGAAAAATACACTATCAACTTGAAACTTAATACATGAGTTAACGCATGCAAAATAATAATTAACGATAATGCGCCGTTAACGAGGCGGCACGGGCCGGTTTGGAACGTAATTTGATTCTGTCTGATCATACACCGTCGGGTCCAGCCCAGCCTCTCCAGTCCGCCGCGACTGGACATCCCTGTCATCTGTCAATCGTTTGTGCACATGTTGCGCACGTACTGAACAGCAGTTACCACACTTACCACCCACAGGAAGGAAGCTAACATCGATGATTTTGGTTGAGGATCCTTACATTTTATGATTGCAGTTGTGGTTAAAATTCTATAGACAGAAGGATTTCGGCGCTGAATAATGTTAGTCCATTTTTGCAACGGCCATTTAGGTCCATCATTGGTTATCCGCAACAAAAAAGAAGTGAGCGGGGACCGACCGATTATAATGTAAAAAGAGGTTCGCGGTCGTTCCATAACCGATTGCAAATGGCAACTGCCGCAGGGCCCGCTGCGCCATTTATAGCTCTTCGCAATCTCGACTGCTAAAAAAAGCATGCAACAATTTTCTTCGGTGAAGCGCTCCCTATCTATCGTTCGTTCCGAGCTTATAATTAAATGAGATAAGATGCCGAAAGACAATGAAAATTTGGTGTCACAAAAACGCTTGAACGTCGCGGTCCCTCTTCAAAATGCCTCTGCGTAACATTCGATCGTGTCCTCTGTTTTTACTGCATCTGTATATCGAGGAAAAGGACAACCTTTTATTTGAATTTGGTTTGATTGGCTATTCAAAAACTTAAGCGGGCTATCTGGCTTTAATATCATTCTATTCAACGTCGTTTTATAGCTTATTTGTTAGGAGACATAACGAAGAAGCGTCGGGGAGTTATGACCTAGCATACGTCGCCGCATTAAATTGCGTCTGGAATGCCATAAACTGACTTCGACTCTCATATAATAACTCGTTTTGTTTACACAACGACTTGAAGCCCATAGCTGAGGCGACACAACAATGGCCGGCCGCTGAGCTTATACCGACGTTGGTTAAGATTTTGTCCGATAATGGACTAAATTGGCTACAGTTCGCTTAATAAGGCATATTAACTGTGTATCGGTGACAATCGTATTCCGTTTGCGGTGTGCTTAAAAATATTTCCTCATTACATTGTGATTTTGTTCTGCATTTTCCATGTAGTGGTTAACTTATTTGCTGTATCCGTAGAGATGCCTTCACTTCCCTTATATGATTTCATGTTAACTTACTTAATTCCACTTGATTGCGTACGGGCTACGCTTGAAAAGTAGGTGTAACATAATACAGGAACGCGCGAAAGGACACCCGATACTATGAGTAGGACGACAAGACAGATTTTGACAAGTTATGTTTAGGAAAGTCTTGGAGAATTTCGTACAATACTATAACGCTTTATATTTTTAGAGTTCTGATTTTGTACCGTATACGTAAAATATTTTAAGTACCTTGGTTGTAGGGACACTGGTTCTGGTGAATACATGAGCAACATGGTCAGTAAGATTGTATATTGTGGTAGGGACAGCGCTCGGATTTACGAGAGTCGGCCAGCGGCCGGTAAGCGGCTTAGCTGCTACCACAATAAGAACGCCACGATCACTGGGGCTTTTCACACCTCCTTGTTTGGGCCGCGCGTTAGCGTTCACGCCTTGTGTGTACCTACCCTTAAAGTTCGCGCCTTCACTATACATACCATGTGTTCATTATGTATTAGGATTTTTTTTTATTTGAACTGGGCAGCGTCTTCACACTTTTAGACCTCAGTCCATTAACGTTCTGGGTTGTAAAACGTTGCGCGAAGACTTTCTAAGGGATAAACATAAAATGAATTTAAGTAAAAAAATGATAGATAATATGGTAACAATCCTTTTTTTATGGGTGCAACATTACTGATATACGATAGACCTTTTAAGTGAAGTAAACGGGGAAAGTTGACTAACGTAACCTTAAATAGAAGGTAATTAGTTTTACCTGTTCTTCGTTGAATTACTATACGAGAACTCGTACTGCCAACATTGCCTTCGATCAGACGACACACGAGCGAGAGTGACCTTTCCACGATGTGATCCATCAGTCGGTGGTACAGTTCAAGTGTTGAAGTAGCGTCCTGCGTGACTCGGGGTCGTGCTTGTTAATCGTGAGTCGAACTCTATTGTCCCAGTGAAAGTTGACGTTACGAGCCTTGTGCGTGTTACGAAAACATCATTATACCAGATGACAATAATTTGGGCTTCTCCATTCAACTTAACATCTAACGAACGGATGTTATCATAAGTTGATTTAAAGATATCGACCCAACAGATTTAACGAGTCTTGTTGTTGGCAACTTTGTAATGATGGGGGCCGCACTAATAATTGCGGCACGATCATGTCCGCGAGGAATCTACTTATACTGACACAGTTATTATCGTAATGGTCTTTTATAATATCAGCGATAAGTAATGTCTCCATTGTGGTAGTAATTGCGAGGTTTTGTTGTCGCGGAGATGACGGGAGTTAATCAAAATTGCATTACGTGACATTTCGTCACGGGGCCTTCGCCGGCTCCGAGCGCGCCGACACTCGTGGGGAAAAAACTGGCATTCATTTGACATACCACACCACTGTATCGCTAGTACGTCTCTTTTCATGATTGATGGTACAATTTATTGAGACTGAGGCGACTACCGACATACTTTTTGTACCCTGCGGCAGCATTAACGTGTTAAATCATGTCTTTATAGGCTCTGAAACAAATCAAGAGAATGCATAAATTTAAAAGTGCATTTGCATTCTTGATGTCATATCAAGATCTCGAGCTGCCGCATGCATTAAGTCGTTAGAGCTGAAGCAGTCATTATTGTAAAATTATCTTACTAGGCTCACTAGCGAGATAGTACACCTGCGTGACGGCACAATGGGGCATTATCGAGTGTTTACTGTTAATATTTAGATATATCCAATGGCGAGGTTGGGACGTGGGCGGCACAAGCAGGTATGGCGTCTAACGAGTTATGTAAACATGGAGCGAGAGGTGACCACTGCCGCACTGCGGAGCGACGAGCGGCGGCCGATATGTGCCGCGCACACGCCGACATAACACTCGCGCCACGAGTGGCCACGACACAAGTAGCCACCGATGCGCGATGCATACTCACTGTCAAGGGTGAGGTGTCACTTCTCAATGTTTAGAGAACGTGTGTGCGCATGCGCATACATATTCCTTTATATACTCCAACAGAATGTTGGCACTTGGTACATTATCAGGACTGACATCCGGTTCAATATTGGAAATATCCACAAGATGCAGGATAGCCACAAATCTAGGAAATGCAGATAAATGGCTTTATCTCGTTTGACTTTGAAGCAAACGAATAGTGACATAATAACGGTCTCGCATTTCACAATAGATAAGAAAATAAAACACGAATGTTTGCGTAGGATGTTGGTCGTCCTGGCACGGCGCGCAGTCAAAATATTTTATTTGCACGAGCACCAGAGCACCCCGGACAAAGGCCTGTTTGTGGTTGACCATTGTGTTGAGGTTTAGTGGTTTCTAAACAACTACACGTACGTGCCAAAGCGCCGAACATAACGTTTCACCACGTTTACGGATATATATGCGGCCAATTTAACTGTTATATCTACGTCGATTACATGAGAGATCGAATAATGAAAACTCGTAAATTATACAAAATTGTACTTACAATTTTGTATAATTTACGAGTTTTAAAGCCTTTTAAAGCTATTAAATAACTTGTAAAACCGCTAGCTTTTCAATTATGATTTCATCGAATTTAGAATAGATTCAATCATTACTTCTAAATTGATTGAGATGCAGTAGAATGAAGAAATACCAAGTTAAGTTAAATGTTTGAGTTTAGTTTACCAACCTGTTGAATCAAGACTTTATGAAATAAGATATTGTTTGCTGAACACTCGGCGCGACCACCGCTCGCGTTGCTCCGGCATCATGTCAAAATCATAATATTTTCCTTTTCAAGCCGATTTCGATAAAATAACCATTCGAATTGTGCCGTCTAAGGCGCGGAGCCGGTACTGTATTTTACAACAAGTAAATCGAGACAAGCACGAGCTCTGAGATATAAATAAATTCGTTTG
This sequence comes from Anticarsia gemmatalis, assembly GCF_050436995.1. Taxonomy (NCBI): domain Eukaryota; kingdom Metazoa; phylum Arthropoda; class Insecta; order Lepidoptera; family Erebidae; genus Anticarsia; species Anticarsia gemmatalis. The sequence goes on from NC_134752.1 coordinate 4,882,318, forward strand.
AATATCAAGTGGGATCAACGTTATGGAACTTTTTATTTCTTTATCAATAAAATCAGTGGATTAATTTGGGGTGCAACAAAAAGCAAAAGCTCGTTTAAAAAAAAACGAAAATTACATTCTATATTAGGACTTCGTTTTGGTAACAAATCCAGATAAATATAAATCACAATTAATAAGATAATGTGTAAGAATGCAAGAAAAGGAAGCGAATATTTGAGCTATGGTGTGTAGCGTCGTCGTCGCGCCTAATTGCTAGCTCGGCCTTTGGTATCACGCTAATTGGACCCTAGTTCTGACTAAACGGACTCTGTGTTTCTATATAACTCATTTGCATACCTACCGCTATATGTGGCCGAGAATAACATTCAATATTCATGGCATATTCAAAACAGTCTTCAAATTGACAGTCAACAGTTTTTTGGACCAATCAACCTTTTATAACTTTATAACCATTTAGTGTTACCTGCGCTTTGGGTTTATTGCATGTACATTTTTAGGTTCGTTATGTAGCATTTGTTAAACAAATTATTGTAAATGAAAATGTTTGAAGCCATATCTTTGGATAGATGTTCAAATTATCTCCTTATTTATAGGCATCAATTAATTCCGAGTGAGTCGACGGGGCCGGTGCGCGCGTCCGACAGTCATTAGCGGTAATTACGCAGGCAAATAACAGAAATATGACACCGAAGTACCACTGTATCTGACAGAATACTTTTAAGATTGCGCCTGTAATTTATGTTCACAGTTTCTGGACATTTGTATTGCTTTGTAGCGTGTAGCCGTTGCGACAGAAACGTGGATTTAAATAAACGGTCTCCAATCCATTCAGGTTACGACATTGTCCCTTTCCATTCTCTTCGTGTTCTGTCTAGCTGTCGATACTATCTTAGGTCTGATTTTATACATCAGCGTGGGTTGTATTCGGTTTGTTAGAAATGTAGACGTATTTTAATGAGACCGGTAAATCAAATGGAATAATACGAGTGGGTCGGCGGCGCGTGCCACAAGGCCGGTCAACTGTAGGAGTCGAGTCCTGGCGGTTGTTCTCGCTCGCGCCGCGCGTCTGCGCTCGCCGAGCCTCGACGTCTCGCGCTCTATAAGGAGCGGCGAGTATTATGATTACGCTTTAATGGAGATTTGACCTGTTTGGCAAGCACTGCGCGTTCGTCATTCGCCGCTGTCGTTACACCATATCGAAGCACGTGGCTGTGTATGGTGTTGCATACGACACCGGACACCGCTAAGACTTTATTCAAATTGAGAACAAGAAAAAAATATCCTCGCCAAATATAGATAAGGCCGCGCAATTTGAATGACGTATTTGGCGAGATGTCAGAATTTGGTGTTCATTTACCTACATACAAGCGTACTTGCATCTTGATGTTATTTTAACCAATTAAAGTGAAGCAATCCTTACCGGGAGTCGTTTATGGCGTGTCCCGATTCCATATTATATTGCGTCAATTCTTGAAATTTCGTTATATTGTGAAAGGGAAGTGTGTCGGCGCGTCGTATTCTTAGTCATAAAATAATACTTACACGTTTAGCAGGATCGCATTGGCAATAGCCGGGGGCGGCGTCTGTCCAGCGCTCGGGGTCCACCGTTAAATAATAACAAGCATGTACGTAGTTCCACTGAGCTATAAATTGCTCGCTGCCGCCGGGCACGCTGCACGCGGCACGCAATCCCAATGCGGAAAATATTATGGAGAGGTCGGTACAGCTAGCGCGGACTGCACCGCTTGTACGGCTCCTGCCCGCCGGCTATGTAAAGCCTACTATTGTTGCTCTTGCTCCGTACTTGTCATGCCACTCCGCCGCTTACAACTCGGACGACGCACGGTGGATCGAAAATCGGCTGTAGAAGACATAGGATCTCGATGTCGTGAATGTTATTTTTTTTTATGGAAATGTATTCTGCTGATCATTACTGATCTATAAAATGTCATATGACGTAATTGTGTGCACAAATGGAAGAGTTATAATTTTTTAAAGAAAATTTTGTATGGAGCTGACATGAAAAATGAGAATATCTCTGGAATCGCAAGGTTGGCCATTATATCCTTGCACACTGATATAGTACTATTTATTTGTGAATTTTTGACATACTTTATATCGCGGCATCACTTGCGATTTTTTTTCTAAAAATCGTCAAAATTTTCAAAAAAAATATTTTGTTTATGATACATTTAAATGCTTAAGTGTGTCTATAACAAATGTAATTTACAATACTTTTTATGCTTACACCAAAAAGTTCTGAGAAATCACAAAATCGTACTACTCCTCCTCGAACGGTGTTCTCTGAACTTCGTATAATCTTTGTTTCGGGCCTCTGAAGCTTCTTCCGAAAGACTTCCAATTGGTACAATAGCATTTACTGCAATTATGTCCCCTCCGTGAATCAACAATTTGTGGACGGTTGATGACATGTAGTACCCTACCCATCATACAGTTCCACGTATTTTTCAGCGATTGTTCTAGCGTATTCTTTAATTACGGCACGTCTACAAACTCTCCAGATGTGATAACTCTCAGAATCACAGCAAACCTGCGTTAGGTTTGCTTTAGAGATTAGGTCTTCATATAATCCAAATACCGAACTTGTAACGACAAGATAAAAAAAAGGTATTAATATCAAACTGGGGATTAGACGGTGCATCTAATCAAAGTAGATATAAGCAAAACATAGAGAGTGTTCAAGATGATTCCAGCATATTTGTGACCTCTTTGGTTCAGATAAGGTTGATAGCTGACGGTGATACCGTATGGGTGAATCCAAAACCCTACTCACCTATGTATTACCCTCCAGTCCAGTTTAGTTTTTCGAAAGCATCCAAAGAAGTTGTCATAAAGGAAAAAACTGCTACGGAACAATATTGAAGCTCTCGTTACGGATAACAAAATTGCAGCTCTCGTTCCCTCAAAATGTCAGGGACATGAAATTATTCACCAATTAACGATGAAGATGATTGATGGCAAAATTTGTACAGATATGTACAAAGAAGCGAAGTCAATGCGGCCTGCTACATGTGTTTGGCTAAGACCATATAAACGAATAAGTTAGATGCCATTGCGTCAAAAACCATTTCTTCTGGTGTGTATGAGTTCGGATTATCATCATTTCATGCCTGCATAAATGTGATGGAATAATTTTTACACATACTGTATCGTCTCGACTTCAAAAAGTGGTCTGCTAGAGGAGAAGGCCATCAAGAGTTTTTGCATCCACGAAAAAAACTCATCCAAAATCGATTCAAAGATGATCATTGCATTAGATATAGACATAATACGCAGATTTGCTGTAATTCTGAGAGCTATGACATCTGGAGAGTTTGTAGACGTGCCGTAATTAAAGAATACGCTAGAACAATCGCTGAAAAATACGTGGAACTGTATGATGGGTAGGGTACTACATGTCATCAACCGTCCACAAATTGTTGATTCACGGAGGGGACATAATTGCAGTAAATGCTATTGTACCAATTGGAAGTCTTTCGGAAGAAGCTTCAGAGGCCCGAAACAAAGATTATACGAAGTTCAGAGAACACCGTTCGAGGAGGAGTAGTACGATTTTGTGATTTCTCAGAACTTTTTGGTGTAAGCATAAAAAGTATTGTAAATTACACTTGTTATAGACATACTTAAGCATTTAAATGTATCATAAACAAAATATTTTTTTTGAAAATTTTGACGATTTTTAGAAAAAAAATCGCAAGTGATGCCGCGATATAAAGTATGTCAAAAATTCACAAATAAATAGTACTATATCAGTGTGCAAGAATATAATGGCCAACCTTGCGATTCCAGAGATATTCTCATTTTTCATGTCAGCTCCATACAAAATTTTCTTTAAAAAATTATAACTCTTCCATTTGTGCACACAATTACGTCATATGACATTTTATAGATCAGTAATGATCAGCAGAATACATTTCCATCAAAAAAAAATAACATTCACGACATCGAGATCCTATGTCTTCTACAGCCGATTTTCGATCCACCGTGCGACGTTGCTGTAAATACTTACGATACACCTGAATTATTTTACCTTCGTTTTGTTCGTCTCTAAAACTATTTGTTTTGAGACATGCAATGTCTGAATGCCGATTTGCGTTTCCTGCCGTTTTGTTTTCAACTAATTAGTACATACTTTTAGCAAAAAATGTGTAGAGCGCTTTTTTAAAGCTTTACAAAGTTACAAAATCTTTTAAATAGTGCGGTAATGAAGCCCCTGGTGTGGCTGGTTCCCTTCCAGGCGGTCGAGCATTCAGTCTCGGCGCATTCCGGCCCATTGTCGTCGCGACCGCGGAACGCGCCACCACCGAACCACATTACACCACGCTTATTGATTCCGTAACACTTTAGATACGGAACACTGTTTTTGTAACCACACGGGTACAGCCGATGTCGTGATCTATGAGATTACTTTAATCAACTAGTGACAAACTAACTTTTTGTACCTCCGAAAACAGTTGTCTTGCCTCTAATTCGAGTTTTTGTTAATTCGGTTAAGTGGAAATCCTTATCTTGCCTTTAGAATTCATTTAGATATAAAACAAAACTAATAAGTTTTGTAGTTTCAATAACTACTCATATTTCAAAAGTCGTACACATTAATATAATGAAACAATAGTCGTTGATGTCTTTTGTAGGGGAGAAAGTTTCACATTACAATATACTCTGAGTCGAGTTATTCGATAAATCATATCGATTCTATTAAAGTAAATACATAGTTCCTCTAACTACTACACGTTTACGATGATAATAAAAAACTCGTCGATTAGCCTTAGCACGCGCGTCGCGAGTGTATAAATAAAAGAAAGTTGTATTACGCAACTAGTACGAGTACTCGAAAGCTTTTGTTGTACCGACTACTAAAAAGATAGAAAGTGCACGAATGTACTAAATAAAACTGTTTTATACCACTTTTTTAAGCTAAGCAATAGTGAGCTTAGGTCTTTTGAAAACTGAGTAAGGTGTAGAATAACATTTTTGACAAAGAAAATTGTAAGCTAATTGTATAGTCATTTAAACAAGCAATTAATGTGTTTTATTCAAAAAATATTATTGTGAAGTATATTAATATATTCGAATTTCAACTTATGACTTAAGTCAATCAGCTACCTCGAATGTTTTTATAAAGAAACAAATTCCCAATTTAAAGTGAAAAAAAAATTAAAATCAAATAAGTACTAGTTTTCTCTTCAACTTTTCTTCAAGAAACGTAGAAAGTTAGAAAAAAGATAAGTAGTACGATGAAATGGCAAGTGCGTTGTTCAGTATTCAGTTGGCAAACCGCACGAGTGATTCTCACGGGTTCTTGCGTATTCCACCGGCGTGTGCACGTGAGAACTGTGCCCCAAAACATGCGGGTAAACGGGCTAATCTGTTCAAAACATTTTACATACATTGCTGCTTTTGTTTGTTTATTTGTTAGGGCGCTTGGATAATAAACGCAATGGATTGTGGTTTTTAGTTTTGTGGTTGACTTGTTAGTTGAGTGACGTTTTTAACTTTGCGTAGATACATACAATTATATGTACTATAATAATTGGCTTGATATCTAGCCTACTAACAATAGTCTAAGAGCAAGGTAACAAGATTTTAATCTTATTACCTTGCTCTACCGAGTACAATCTAACGACCAGTAAACCAACAAATAAACAACACTTCAGGGCTATTTCTACTATCACAAAAGCAATATTCCATCTAAAACGTTTAAACTACGTTCATAATTAAGCTATATTTCAAACGAGCAACATTTAATTAGGTTAATTCTCCTCTACCACGGAAAATGTCGCAAGATAGTCAAAGTGCTCATTAAACCTAACACAGCCATAAAACGGCTAACTTTATTCCTTCCAAAGCAACACCGTTAGCAATTTCTAGATTTGCAATGATATGCAATAACTGGACCAGTTTCGAACTGTTCGACCATAAATATAGAGCTTTCCAACATTTACATTACGACCAGTTGTCTATGGCCACGTACAAAGCAATCGATTCTTAGATTCGTTTCGTAATCGAGTTACCGTTCGTCGATTGACATTACTCGTTACATATGTTATAGACTCGATATGTTAACATCGAAAGTTGTTTGAAAACTGTCTGAGAGCTAATTATAACATGGTACTCGCAATTACTGGTAATAATATATATTAATCTATTAGAAGTTTTACAATCTCCGTTTTGTGTGTCAATCGGCTCGCTAAATGGTCAAGGGCGATTGGAACACGTTCGCCGAATGTAAGCGAATAACTTTTAATAGATCTGCTTAGGCTTATTAAAACACGATTTATTATAATAGGATTGTATAACGGAGAGTATCTCTCTTACAATGAAATAATTTTCTGTATACCAACTTTGTCTTGCTACCTAGGTCACCTAACTAGGAGTATAGAACTATTTTAGTCACGAAAGAGCTTGGTAAGTTCTTGTGGTAGAACAGTGGAGCCAATCCTCTTACGCATACGTCTATAAAAGGGTTAACAAATAGTCTACACTTTCACTTACGATCATAATTCAAACTTTTAAAACTCTTTACCGTGTATGTTTTCTCTACCATATCTTAATGGATCAGGAAGTATAAATACACACACATAATCCTAAACGTAACGTAACACATAAAACTAAATTATGACCGCTTAAGTCGTATAAAGTAATCCGATGAGACAAACATATGGACAACACACCAAAATGCTTTGTTACTCGTACCCTTTTGCTTCGAACTTGCTATTAATCTCTGACGTTACTTTAATATCGTGTAATAATTTATACTTAAAACCTCAAGGAGATTTATATTGTTGTCAAATTCGAAATAGTTTAGAAATTCAGGATACTTTTGTCGTGGTATATGGCGTCATGTAATTGACAGGGGCATGTTGACTGACCGCTTCAAACGTCACGATGACAAGTGTCACAATTGACAGATGTCAGATAAAGTCGTGTGAACTAAGCTTATCTGAACGCGTGATCACGCGTGAGACCAGAATCACCTATGTGATGTGGGAATCACTGGGATTGAGCTCACTCAGATCCTACTATCACAGTGATAAGCCTGGTCGACCAACTCATATAGGCTCAAATGTAGAAATTCGGTAAACAGTTCCGATGTCTTCGTAACTGTGTTAAGTTATAATAAATTCAAGACAAAGGGATTTTTAAAATAAAATATACAAAAATATTACTATGACAAAAGAAAAGGACTGTATGACATGAAACAAATTGTGTTCATTATTCACAATAAGCTGAAGTCACATTAATAATCATGTATTTTTTGCGATGTATCTAATAAGTACTGTTCGATCCATTGTAATATATTATTTCACGAAGATATTTTATAAGCTATAATAAAACAAAAACATAAAATAAACGATTGTCTCGGGGCAATGAAATAAAAAGCTGCTTTTAAACGTTTGAAATTTATTAATGTGCCTGGTATCAAAGTGGGTTTGCGAATTTGCATAAGGAATTGAGATCACTAATAATATTAGACTGTCTAGTTCTATAACGTTTTTATATCATTACGTTATCTTTATGTTACAGTATATTAACATTAACAGAAGCAAACTGTTTTCCCACATAAAACAGACCAGATTCGTTTAGTTTTTACGACATTTAAACACGACCTTTAACCGTTGAAAGTTGGGAAGCATTAATTCAGCTAGCAACCGTACTTTTATATGCGGTAACGATTATTTACAATTCACAGGTATCGAACATCCTTATCATAATTTTATGACAGCCCATTTTTATGATGGTGGGATAGAATTTATGTAGACCATCGACACTAATTTCCCACGATTCGCAAGCTCATGTGAAAGTATTCCGATATCGTTTCGAAACACATAATATATCATTTTATCGATATTCCCAATTCCCATGTGAATCTATTCTCTGCAACATTTTTGGCGTTTATTTGCATACAATCCGATTATCTTTGACCGATTTATCTTACTTGTATACTATCACTAACACTTATCTAATATCTGTTTGTATAATGTACAAACTCTATTTTGAACATATCTTACCTAACAAATGTTTCTTATTTATTTATTACTTATATCTTACATAAATAAATAATCAGATAAAAATTAAGTCACGTTTATTAAATTTATTGTGACACTTATATTTGCATTAGATTCATTTTATATTAGAGCTTTAGTTGGCATCGGTATCAAGTATACGATTTTACGAGGCAAGTAAAAGTAATGAATAGTAGATCTATTTTAGTAATATAGTTTAGTATCTAACGTATTATTGAAATATATTGAAATATTTGGCTCCAAGTCTTAAAAAAGTTTAAAATTTGTGGTCATTAGAAATGCCATTATCGAAAAGTGGCACAATCTTTTATTTGTTTCAAATTCTAAAAGCAAAAGAACGGATGAATGATAAATCGTCCCGTCGACACGAAACAGTGAATATTTATTTAAATGAGCCCTAGGAGTGCATGATCTCCGAGACACGCACAAAGAATGAGAAATGTCGCCCCTCCGGCCGTCGCATAATTGCGTTCTTACCAAATTACATGTAATTGGAGCGGTGTTTTACTGCATCGCGTGTTTTTGTCCCTTAAATATTATTCTTTCTTTGTTTTATTTGCCTAGTTATAAAATTATTCTTCTAATGACTTTACGAAGAAGCAATTTTTAAGATTGCGCAGCATTTTTATATTTAGACAGGCAGATATGTTAAGTGCCTACGTTATGAATGGCATCAACTATTTATGTTGAGCAGAGGTCAGCATGTTTTGAATAAAGCAGATTATTTACAACGTTTGTCAGCATGTGCTCACATGTGCTGCGCTTGCGGCGGCGCCTCGGTGACGTCGGCGACGGTGGCTGCCGGCGCCGCCCGCACATGCGCACTCAGCCCAATTCAAGTCCCCAACATCAATAAGTTACCACACAAAAAATGGCTCTGAAGTAGCCTTGGCGATTAACGACTTGTCCTAATATAATTATTTAGAACGGATACGGCCATATATCTATTTGAGAATTTATTTGCAAAAACTTTTAAACGGCCGTGTATAAAAACGAATTTAAATGATTACTTTTCCAAAGTTGTCAAGTCATTTGCACATTAATATGTAAGCTTACCGATTCCTTGTACAGCTGTGAGTAATCAAGTTAAGTTAATAACTAGTAGAAATTAATATAATATTACAATTTACAAGTTATACAATAAAGGGTAAATATGTCTTAATTGACTTAACACAACAATACAGTAGGATTTCAAGCTTAACTCTACATTTGAACAAAATGTTTACGGTCATACTAAACGCATCATTATAATTTATGGCAGCGCTAAAAGAGCATAATTTATTCATAAATATGCCTGCTAATTGTAACTGCCTAGTAAGTAGTCAGTCAGCACATAACACCGGGTGCCAAATGTGTACTCAGTAATGAGTACGAGTCACGATCTCACTACATAAGTACATACTAAGTATGTACATAGGCTAGCTACATGTCATGTCGAGCTTGTTTATATACCCTGTTAAGCGACTCGACACTGATTGGACGAGATGACTTTGCACCTCATACGATAGAAATGTGTTTGTTAATGTATGTAATAACGCATGCTATGTAAATGTGGCGAGCTGTTACTTAGCGGTAGCCACCTGCAATAAATTATCTATTATTATCTAGAACTAGGTAATCAGCTACGACTGGATCTATTTCAAGAATGTCTCTAAAACAGCAATGCTTTGTTCGATTTAGATTGAAGTAGTTGAGTTACACAGTAATCGGCAATTACTTAAAAGCTTAGTAGGCTACAAGCACCTACCTAGCGTATAAATCGTTTCTGTAATCAAAATGTACGTGTCGTTCGTTTGTTTCTCCAACATCGATGAGTGAGATTGGTATGTGTGAAGTCGCGATAAATCTACTTCAATTATGTTTATAGGCATCAATTGATTTACAAGGTGCAGAATAGCAATTACCTTCGTATTTCTTAGTAGTTGACAGAGGGGCGCCCACGCGGCGTCGTCGTCCCGCACGAGTTCTGCTCTATTATACAATCAGGACGAATCAGCACATGGGACACTGCGCACTACCTACCTCCATCTAGGGACCTCGATACTCTGCATTATCCAAGGCTGGCTCCATACATATCTAATGACGCTATTTACAAACTCAACCGACAATCTAAACAGTATAATCGTTTTTGTTCGTTATCTATCAATGTGTGCATGTTGGTACGATCCTCTGTTAGATTTGTGCTGCGCATCAGACAATTTCCTAGGCCTGCCCACGTCAATTACACTATTTTACACTAGATCGTGCCGCGCCACGTCATTATTGTGATTGTTTCCTGGCAATTCTCGTTGGTAGAGTTTAGATGGTAAAGCAGTAATTTAACCGAGATGAATTGTAAAAATGTTTTGCGGTTTGCATGCACAAGTCTTATTCTTGTAATTATAGTCATAAAAGTCTATAAGAAGTAATGAAAATATCGAGTATTGTCGCACAGTGTCCGATATATTCGGTGGTCTCGTTTTAATCCTGCATAGCCGGCGGCGAGGCGAGTTTCTCTCGCTCGATGATCAATAGAGTCGATGGCGAGTGGGTATTGTGTCGTCGGGTGACCGAACGGGTACGACTTATGTATCGACATGGGCATATGAATACAATAGCACGCACGTGCGACGTCGTCGCCCGCGGCCGCGTCCGCCCCTACCATTGTCCGAGCGACCATTGTTTCACGGAAATCCTCCGTACATGTCTTGACACTCGCAGTAATATCCTATTTTGATAACACTACCTGCTCTGTGTGTCACTCACGTGATTATAAACTCATTGCGAGTAGTAGAGATCCGGGAAAGGCAATTATATGCCGTTGCGGAAAATACTTATGTGAGTAGAATAATTGACAAGTGCTCAATACATGAAGCTTATGGTAGATGTAAGTTTTTGTTAGTTCAGATAAGAAAGCACGTTTCTCAAAAATTCAAGGCACAAAAACTTATCTCTATTAATACGGTATACGACATAGCCCACAGTCTATCTATCGAGGCATCGATTAGGCAAGTCACAGTGCGGTTAGACAACTAGATCACGGAACTGTTTTGCTTATTTAGCTGTTCTCCACAAACGTTCGTGCTGTGACCTACAAACGAAAAAACACACCAAGAGCGAGCCTTTGTGTTCGAGACCATTCAATTCTTATAAGATTTGTTCTCGCAGTGTGTGGGTGAGCTTGAAAGCTTATAAATCTTGGTGGTTGTAAAGGTGTGCATGTGTGCGTAATCGGAGACTTGACAAGAGCGACTCGATAGCGACACAATGGCTGAACCGCGTATTACCATACTGTGGAGCCGACACTAAAACTTGTTTTGTATTAGTACATGGAATTATCGAGCTTTATGTACTACATTTGTTATTTCGATACGCTTGTAATTAATGCAAATTAGTTGTAGAAACAGACCTCCCAGCGGTTGTTGTAGAGTAACAAATAGGTACTGGATGTAGTCTTTCAATAGTATTAGTGTAGAGTGGTTTATGCAACATTTCCGCAGACAATAGTTTAATAACGGAATTTACGTCGGTTGGTATACATTCGTATCTATACGGAAACAATGCGAGTGGCGCGTGGGCAGGGCAGGCAGCGCGGGCGCGGCTCGCGTGTCCCCGTCTCTAGGGCTGCTGGCTAATCTTGCATCTGTAATATTTTGATAACCCTTAACACTTAAACATTAGCAGATATTTGTATTATAAGTAGACGAGAATGATACGATACGTTACATATTTCATTTTAACCTGACCGTTTTCATTTTGCATTGTTACTCATACTTAATGCCAGCCCATATAATCATTTGAAATATGTGAATGTTAATCAACAAAATCTAAAATTATAAACAATTGGTGTCAATTACGTTAACATCTAGATGAAGCCATTATGAGTCTTAGTCATTGTTCAGGCAGCGATGACTCTACCTAATTCAATTCACACTAAAACTCTTTGGTGGCCTAATGTTATAGTTCTAATGTAGAAAAAAAGCTCAAGTATGCGATCCACTTGAGTTGTTTTTTTTTATTATGTTCGTAGTAAAGCCGTAGTACAGCCCTACAAGTAAGGAGGTAGAGGTTGAACGCACGCGACATTGTTATCTCGCGCCAGCTTTGGGCGAGAATAAATAAAAAGTCTTCGTAGAAAAACACACATTTATTTTATTATTCTGTTGAGGCTGTTGTAATGTCGCGATAACGCTTTATGGGACCTGTTATCGTGCACTAACGAACTTTCTACACACTACCAAACATGGACTTTTTAGGATCATAAAAATAGATGAAAGGAAACTCGATACGAAACCACGAACTATTCCGAAATCGTATCTGCAAATACATCACGACATTGGAAAATGACAATACCTATGCTGAGTTATTTTGAATACTTAATAGGTTTTAAAATTTACATAACCCGTTGTATTCTCAAGATATTTTTCTAATAAAGATCCTAATGGAATGGTAATTCCAACAACCGCACAGGCACTATATTTGGCATATTAACACGGATACGTTAAATTTTTTAAATTTATTGAACGGTTATAATATTTTATGTAAAATAATAAAATTGTTCTTTTTTATGATTGAACATAACTTTTATTAAAAGTAGTAAAAACATTGCTAATATAGCAACATCTTCATATTTTTAGAATAAGGCACATAAGTTCAATACCGGTTTGCCGTTAATCAAACTATGATGTCTTCTCCGTACATATAAAATCCCATAATTTTAATTGATATACAAATCAACTTAATTGATCTAAAGCTATTAAAACTGTTTCTTAAAATTTATTAATATTTCATATTGCATATCTACGTATATTACTTGTGACTTGTGCCGTACAATAAAATAATTTAGACACTAATTGGACAGCGCGCGTGACTTCATTTTAGCCGTAATTCTTTAGAATTTTAAAAACGAGACAGATATATTTACGATGTCTATTGTTAGAGAAGGAGAGAAGACATGCGGTCGGTGACGTTAAGGTACATTAGCAGCTTTTAGGGCGATATCGGCGCCCGCGTCATTTGCTTGTAATGGGCCGGGATTGCCTCAATTTGAATCTGCCGACCGGTCATCTTTTTGTATATTTTGCCTCCTAATGGATCACGGTTACTCTATGCTCACTGCTGTTGCTTTATGCAGTGGAGACCTACTCGTTTTGTTTTGTGAATACATCATTAACATACACGAAAGTAAGAAATAATAATGCTACATGACTTTTTATTTCTTTCCAAAAGAACACCTGATTATAATATTGTATATTATTTTTTTACAATTTATTAGGCACCAGATGTCTAAATGTATTCCACGTGTTTAATATAAATATTAAATAATGTTCCAATATTACAAACACGTATAACCTGACGCGGAACGCCTTGTTACAGTTAACACCCCTCAGCACGGATTTTTTGTTTTTCTGTTTGGAAACATGAAAAAAACGTTGTGGTTTTTATAAGGGGTTGTTTTTGTGCGTGTTTGTCTTAGCGCGAGCCGATAAAGTTAAAGCGACAGGGCTCCTACACTCGAAGCCAGTTTTTACAAGTACCGAGACCGAGAACTTTGCGCAATTTACTGTAGGTTTAGAATGTACTGTTACCATTATTTCCTTGTACTAACCAGTGTTGGGTCAATCAACTAATTTTTTCAATCAATTGATTAGTCATGACTAATTTAGTCATGAATTATTTAGTCATGATTGAATTAATCATGAGTAAAAATAATAATCATAATCATGATTAAATAAATTAGTCATCAATCATTTAATGATTAAATGACTGATGACTAATTTATTGTATTTTTGTATGATGATTAAACTAAAAAAAATAATTCAGGTGACATAATTTTAGTTTAATTGAACACATCTATAAAACTATAACTGATCACCACCTTAAGTTGACTGAAAGAAGATAATTCCATTATTTATAAAATTTGATTTTCAAAACGCGTAGTTTTAAAAAGCAATTTAAATTATTTTAAACTGAATTAGCCTGAACTTATTTTTGCAAATGTGTACCTGTGTAAATTAAAAAAAAAATTAACTGATTCTGTTGTAAAACTAGCTTTAATTAAAAACCTGTGATTAACAAATCAACAGTCATGGAACGTAGACTTGAAAAGCTTAGTTTTATTTAACTATTATTTTTAGTCATTAAAATTTTAGTCATGATTGAATAACTAACACTAACACTAATTAATCATCAATCACGACTCATGATTGAATTTTTTTAGTCATTATTCATTAGTCATGATTAAATAATTTAATCTTAATCATCAATCATCAATCAAACTAAATTTTGCCCAACACTGGTACTAACTCGGTAAACTAACTCATAAAATACCCAAATGTCCGCATAAATCTGTGTCTATGACGCAAATTCTAAGCCAAATAATTAAGTTAATTGAAGTCGATTTTATGTTCACAAATTGTGCAGCCTGAATTGTATCTCCGAATATGTAAAACAACTTTCAATTTATTAATCTTACTCTGTTCTTAATTACGCTTGATCGTTTAAAATTGCTTTGTATATTGATGGTCAGAAAAAATGTAATGAACATTATGATCTACCAAAATGAAATAATCTTTGGAGTCCAGGTAGTAACCCTTTTCATAGTATTAGAAGGTTGTTAACCCCTGTAGACAAGGGTAGTGAGCTAACCTTCCACGTGTGTGTCGCGACGGGGCACGTCGACCACATGAGCCCCACTTGTTGCTATTAGTTGCTCATTTACAATACATATATTTCAACATTCGCTCATTAGTAGGGATTAAGGAAGTCCCTGATGACGTGAAAGTAGGATATGACGCGACAAAATTCCACTTCGGCGTCACTAATAAAAGAAAATCGAAGAGCCTCAGAGTTGGAGACGAAGCTTGATTAATGTACGTGTTGTCGGGACGATCGGGATTTATTTACACGCGACGCGCGTAGGAGTGAGACTTATAATGATCGACACCGATCGGAGTACACACCTAGCTTACAATTAAAATGAACATTAAGTCCAATTAGGATAATAATAATCCTCTAAATACTCAGTATAAATACTTGGTTGATATGCAGCGTTATCTTAAAGAAAAACAGTTTGTAAATGGGTCCTTATTTACATACAAGTAGATGTGACAGCGAGGAAGTGTGGACATGTAGTGCAAGACGTAGAGGTACAAGCGCGAGACACGCGGGCCACACAGACAATGCACTCTAACATAAAAGCTCCGTCGTGTTCTTATTGGTGTGGAGTCGGTCCGTGTAAAATCTTTACGTGGCATCGTTTTATAGTGTGGTGTGTCGTATATTTTAGCTTTATGGCGTGTGGTCGGGCCAGCGTGGGCGCTACTCCAGAATCGCGGCCCACGTGCCGCTGATCGCAGATACAATTGTCCGCTCACGGCTTGTTTATGGGAGCACTCGAGAGATACCGGGAGAAATGACACCTCGATCGCGTGCCTCCATCTACCACTCCCTACCGCACAACTTTCCATCTAGATCCAATGTTGATCCAATTTAATAAAGCCCTCCAGACCGGTTTACGAAACCTGCAGAGTTTAGCAGAACAAGTTCGCTTTACGCTACTCCATTATACCATTAGTAAACTCAGACTACAACGTACGAGTAAAGGCTATATTAAGCCAGTATATGAATAAATTAACGAACCCGTTGTCGATGACAACTCAATATGGTTCCTTATAGTATGTAATTTAAACAATAAAGAGACAACGGTCGATACAGGCAGTGGCCTCGTAAAAGCGCACTTCGCTCAACGGTAGCAATTTAAGTGTAGTTTAATAATTTTTATTGAAGTGAATAAATGAGCCGGTCCACAATGTCATGTTGGACACAGAATACGTAATGAGCTCTCTGTTGAAATTAATGACTGCAGTAGCCACGTTCCAATCAAATCGACCAAATATGAATAAGACAACTTTCCGACAAGTAAATAAATGTAAGCTAAACATATGTAACGTGTGCTGCATATAAAGACATATTTGTTGATTGATTTATTTATAACTATTAAACCGAATAATTTACAAATTGCAATAATGAATGCCAAACTTGAATAATTTTGACAATCCAAACCGAATATTTGTGCGAAGCACAATTTTTGTGTCCCTATTTTAATCAACCACGAAGTTTTATTAAGGTAGCCTGTAAAGAACAGACCTGTTCAGAGCTTGAAACTTCATATTCTAATTTGAATGTCCTTTGCAGTGGTCTAACGGCGACGGCAGAGCGGGGCGTGACGCCTGTGTACCTGAGATGTCGAGAAGGAACGATCTCCTGGGTGTACCCTCGAGGGGCATTGAGGCTGCTGTTCCGACCGCCTCTGCCCGCGGACGAGCGCGACTTCAAAGTGTGCGTGCGAGTCATGCGCAGGCCAGACCCGCCTGATCTGTTCCATGAATTGCGACTTAATGATACAGGTAAAATCATCATAGACAATCGTATTACTCAGATAAAATATATGAATCTTATACCTAAGTCATAAAAAGGTTGCTCATTAAAGTGAATGCAATATTCTAATCTGAATTTCCTTCTAATTTAGTTAAACAATTATTATTTATCAGTTTTTTATTGAGTCGACTCTACCATTACTAAGACTCTATTGCACTGTTAGCAGTTTGTTGTATTCATACTATCTAGCTATCGCAAAATATCCCAACTAAAATAGATAACTGTAGTCTGTACAAATATTTGTCCTGCATAAAAGCGTGCTTACCGAGTTTGTATGTTAGTTTCTAGTAAATGTCCCTATGTTCCAAGCCTCATTGGCTTTACAAATGCACTCGTAATGCCATACTTGCCGTTGCCTTGAATTTATTTATTCCCGTTTTATTTCTTATCTCAGTGTGTAGGCGTTGGGGGTGATGTCAGATGGCAAGCGCTTTGCGCGTTGACTTTTTGCAATACCAAGACCAGAAAGACCTTAGTTTATGACAATGATTTAATATTAAGGTACTTAGTTTAAAATCTCTTTTCAGAAGTCGCGGAGCGGTTTCCAGCTCGCATTTTTGTTGAAGGTGCGCACAAGCTATTGCCGCTGTATGCGCCAAATGACGGTGATCCTAGAGAATTGCGATGTTTTCGCAGCCGGAAGGGAAGAGCTGCTCTCTACGTAGAGGCAGAACCCGAAGAGGGCACTAAAAGAAAAATGGCTACCTTCAGATACGAAGCGAGGCCGCTAGTGAGGCGGCACTACGATCCTACCACAGCAGACTGCCGGCCCTGCACCGAATCAGAACTAGAACTCGCTTTCTGCACCAGCGACCTCGGTAAGAACTAAGATTGCACACGACAACCTAAAACGTTAAACCATTAGCTACTTCACCGCAATAATGAGTAATCAGAAAACCAGAAGCTGTGCCTGTGCCGTTGAATGTTAATAAACCCGCGCCGCCGCAGCCGCACCGTAATTTGTCGCCATCATCGAAATTCCTCGCGCCTGAAATTAAATTAAACGTTGTTTTACTTGAATATAATTTTTCTCCGTTTAGCTACCACGAAGTATTTACACAGGGCCCCGACCATTTATTACCCGCTGGGCTTGTTATTTTAAAAATAATCTTACGTTTTTACGCAAATGGATGTACCGAAAAAACGTTTAAGTATTGTTTGTGGAGGCCTTTGTATCGCCGCTAAATGCTAGTAGAATCTTTTATTTGACGAGATTAGATGACTTTTTCTAAGCGGTCATGAGTCAGCAGCGCGGAAGCTTTTGCATATTATTATGTAGTGAGTGCTGCGCTGCCGCCGGGATGACGGTTGCTTAGATTCAATTGAAGTGGGTAACAACCGCGCTTGACAAGTGTATACCGGATAGACAAGTATGGGTATGGCGGCACGCGACGCGGCGGGGAGTTAATGTTAATAGTTTTTTCTGGTTTGATAAATTATAATAGTGGAGGAGTTATGTCACTGCAGCGAGCCCGCGCCCCGCCGCGCCGCCGCCGCTGCACCCACGTTATTAGCTGCCTCCAACACGTATCATTGATTTTTTGTTTGTCATGTCACATAAAAATGCTGATATTTTTTTCCTCATTCGGTCAACCTACGTGTTAAGGTTCTTTGTCAAATAAAAATGACAAGCCATTGTTAAATTGTCAAGAAAGGGAAATTATTGTCCGATTGTTTCTTCGCTCGTTTAGAATATGTAATTTATGAATCATTGGTTACCGGTGAACACAAGCTTTATTTATTCGAAATATATTAATAGGCTTAGCGTACAATGGTAGAAACGTAAATAACATCGGTATTTCATAAGAGTTTCGAGTATTAACACTAACTTACAATTAAATTAACAGTTGTCTTGATAGTATAGAGGTAAGATAGACGTGATGGCTCGTTAGTAAAGGCTTGTATGTAATTATCGGTTGGAGCCCGCGGGTTGATGACCGTTTACCAAAGAGTGGTCTATTCTCTATATATCTCAAACAAAAGCTCGGCGTAGAAAAAATCCGGGTACATTTTGCGCTTACTCACTAAAGGAACAAAAAATGTATGGCGTCGCGAACAATGGCGACACGGTGATTAATATCTGTACAATAAATCTGATGTCGCGAGCGAACCAGTTTAGTGTACCTCTAAGGCACGCTGGTACTTTGTATGACATTGTAGCGCGCTAGTTTTATTACTGCTCCATTTTCACGGAGATTAATGAAAGGACGTTTTTATGGCTTTGTTTTAAATTTCCATTAATCACGTTGCGCTCTTAAGAAAATAAATAAACTCGGGACAAAATAAATAAATAATAAGTAATTTATAGTGGTAAAAATTAAAAATAAAACATACCTGTTGGTACTTACTATTGACTGACGTTGATGCAGTTAATTATGTCCCTATACAGTATAATGCACATGCACGTTACGAACAGTGGAACACGTCTCTAAAACAGTTTTACGAGTGTTCATGCAGTTGTATCTTCATCACATCGTCTAAAAACACCGCTGCGACTCGATTGTGTTTTAAAACACGCTCCGAGATAGTCAGTGATTAAACTTTATAACTTCTAATTTGTTTGCGCTCCACCAATTACTATAATTAAGAAAATCTTGTGTTATTAAACAAAACATTCAAAAGTCCGGCCTAATCAATATGAGTTTTTGATATTTCGATATTAAAATTGATATTTTCAATCATATTTTAGATTTACATTAAAATTTTGATTGTGATATTTCTCCGAATAGATTTTATTTCGAGCTATTAAGTCGATTACGGAGAACTCGTTCTCAATTAAATAATTATGTTCTATGCGGCTAAGAGCGTTCGTTTTTAAAATTTTTAGATAGAGCAGACTTTTGGGTAATGTTGATAGCAGAAATCTTTAATCATTTTCGCAAAATGATTGTTGCCTATAATTGTATTTCTTTTTGTCAACAGTATCTCGTGGAGTGATCGTGGGCAGTGAAATCCGCGAGGACCTGGACACAACCCAACTTACTCTCCGGTTAACGAAGCTGATCAGAGCAACAGCAGGCGAAGATCAAAGAGACAAACAGGACCTTGACGACCAAGACGATTACTATAGGTAAGCTATATAAAGAAAATATACAAAAAAGCAAACACATAGCCAATCACGGGTGGTCTTACTTCAAATGCGGTGCACGAGCGCACGTCGCGCTATCAGTGTCCAAGCGAAAAAGATGACAGATGGATTCATTATATCGCATGTTACATATATAAACATACATAAATGTATTCAAATTAAATACAGGCTATAGAAATAATTGTCTCATTTTGGAATCGAAGACGATATGGAGGAGACCGCAATGCCTTTTAAGCTTGCGGTCGGAGGTTTTAGTGGCCATTTATAGCGTCGTTTCTTTTCTTTTGAGTCTGCGGGACTGTACGCATAAGTGTGTAGAATTGGAAAGCTGTAGCCTTATAATTGTTGTCGCCATATACATAATTGATGATGACCTTTGAAGAAGCTAATTATTTTTTACGTAAGCGAGCGACGCCGACGTTTGGAGGAAAACTTTGACGATGATCAGTGTAGAACATTTAAGACAATTTTAGTATGAAGTTGTTTGTCCACCTCTGCTCAATCAGATAATAATTTCAGAGAAACTAAATTGTTGTAGATAGCATCTAGACTGTCGCTCGGCTCCGCAACACGAAGTGGGCTGTATTATAAAGTTAACCGTTTATCTATGTTGCATCTCTTGGACAATGTAAATGGAGTGATGTGCATAACAAAAAACGACCTGGTGAAGTAAAAAAAATCAACAATGTTAAGAAAAATTATCCTATCCTTTTATCGTCGTCCTTTCTCTCAGTTCGGGTCTATTGACAGAAAGAGAAAGGTCGTAGTCCAACAGGTTATCAAAGGTTATCTGAGCACATACATAATTACATTACCTTAACGATCGTTCGTATCCAAAAATAACATGTCAGCGTTTTGTAATTTAGATATTTTAAGATATATTTATGGTAAAATTTACGATAGCGCTACTTTGAAAGATACCACAAAATTCATGTTCATAAAATAGATGAGCTCCGATAAGGTTGACATGACTGGTGATGTAGCTACAAGCCTATAACGCAAAGGAGAGATAAATCTTTGACGTATTAATTGCGAAAATTATACAACATACTTATGTGTAACCTCTTTCATCAGGTACGAAGTAGACAACACAATAGAGCGCACTACACACCGTAACCACAGAAGACGGAAAGCTCGCAGTTTGCACGCGCACGTGCACGTATCATCGGTGTGCGGGGCGGCCGCGGGCGCGGGCGAGTTCCTAGTCATGGCGCGCCGGAGACTGGGACGATACTCCCTGGTCTGTGCGCCCAGAATACATGACTGGAGCGAACTTGTTAAAAGAAGAAACGCCGAAGGTACAGCACATTGTTTGTTGCAACATTAGCACAGTGGGAAGCTGGACTTGTGACAAGAGAGGGAAACAGATGGTGACGTAAACCTAGCATACAGTCGGAATTATGTTAGGTGGTTTTAAAATGGATTTACGGCAGTTGCCCGTTGCCAAACCATGTGGACTGTTAGAGAGACCATCCAAAACTGCGAGTGGATTTCGTTGTGGTGTGGGTCGTATCTTCCCCTGTCGTTGAAGAGTGATTTTATTCCTGAACTCTAGAGAAGTGTATGGATACTTGTGTAGTGTAAAGTTTATAGATATATTGATTCAACAGTGCAACACTGTTGTTCGTCTCCTATTATTTTGAACATAGATTATATTACTGCTTGCCATAAAATCAGCTTGCGTATAAATGCAATATTGTACAAAACTTATTCTTATTTATGTATCAAATGTTTTATATTTACTGTAAATGTTTATATCGTAGTTTATAAAGAAAAATGTGGTCCAGAGTGCCAAAATATGTAAGATCTTCATAGTAAAACGTAAGGTCGATCTCAAATGTACATATTATTTTTAAGTGGGAAATATAAAGCCATATTAATTAAGCACCATAATTAGACATAATATATTGCAGTTTTAAGTGTGATTTAGAGCATATTCTTTATTTTTCTTCCAGTGCCACTATTGTAAACAATTGTTAGAACTTTTATTTTGTAACAAAAAACCGTATAAGCAATAGTTATGAAGTCAATTCACAAAATTAAATATGCCTAATTGGACGCTTGGATATTGTATAATGCTCCTTTTAGTCCGTTTCACTTTTTGCTAAAGTAGAACAGAACTAATTGCTAACTATGTGAAAAAACGTATAAATTTGACATCTTGAAACGTTCAATGGTATAATTATGACAATTTGAAGTGTCGTTAATTATAAAATAAAGGATAATAAGATCTATGACATCACCAGTATTCATTAATTAGGCTATAAAAAGTGCCTAGTTTTTTATTAGATTACATACTGCTCTAGCTGTTTGCTTACAGTTGTACTAATAAAAAAGTCAGTTGAAACTATTGGTATCAAAACGTGTGATAGTTTCTGTTAATGCTAAGCTTGTCATTATAACGACATACCATTTAAACGTTAAATTAATAACCAAGCGTCTTTAGGGTATATTTGATACAACATTATATTGTACGAAGCTTTTACTTGCCGAATAACTAGTGGTCATATTTTTGTTCAAGGCAACTTGGGTGAAGACACCATTTTTATATTTTTTGTGTTACTACTATATTATTTTTATATTTTATATTCGCAGTAAGCTTTTTTAATTATAACATAAGTACCTCTGTAAATTATGGTGCTCATATAAAACTTCTATGTGCTTCCAATCACAGAACATTTTATATAAACAAAGTCTATTTAGTGTCTGAACAATACCATTCAGCCATTGTGAATATTAGTAATATATTTGTACAAAATTCTAAGTATAGTTGTCGGTATGTGATATAGTTTACAACGATATGTTAACAAGTGCCTATTGTATATACGAAAATATAGATATTGACAATAAATAGTGTTAAAGATACATATTATATGTAAAAAAGTAAAACTGTTGAATAAAATAGTTTGAAAAATATTCTTTATCTTTTATTTTGTCTCTCAATACTATAGTCCAACAACTTAGTAGAGAGCCATGTATGTAGTAAGTTACAGGGTATCCTTAATTCAGAATTTAGAACATCAGTCCTCAAGCTTATGCTGAAGGTAACCAGTTTGCTGACGTTCACTTACAAATTATACGTGCCGAGGCTCTCTACTAAGTTGTCGAACTATACCCACAATTTATAGGAAGTTTTGAGGTACCTACAAAAACAACAAATCATGCCAAATTATTCTACAGTATTTGAACGATTCCTGTTGGACAGAAGAAGAGTTGGACTATTTACTTATAGGTAATTTACTAAAAGAATGTACGTGAAATAGTTGGATAGAGCTTTGATCGCCGAATTAAAATACAATTTTTTTTGCCTCCTTTTTTTCCGACATCCAACCGTTGACAAATATCACTCAACCCAAATAAGATTAAACATTACATCACTTACCCATACCTAAAGAAAAAAAGAAAAATGCAATAGCAATTCCTTCCCAGTAATTACTTACAAAGTAACTAAACGCGGGTACTTATAACCGGAAACGTAGTACGTAGGCTACACGAGCAATGTCCCGTGCTCATGTGGTAATCGCTTCTCAGTCGCGATAACTTTTGTTCCCCGAACCATTACGATGACATGTGAAACCACTTCGCTATAGGAATGTTAGATATGATTTAGCCGTTGATGTTTTGTTCTAAGGTTGTTATAGATCGGAATTAGCTGTGATGATAAATTTATTAATTTATAATATATAATACGTTGTTACGCATGTAACACCGGAACAGGTAAGTAAAAGTTCATTAAAAATCCATTTCAGATCGTAACAGTTTTCTACAGAAATATGAATAATTAAATAGATCTTTACCCAATCGGGAGTCGACACGGAAAGGTTTTGATACGCAATTTTCCTATTCTAATAAATTTTTAAACTACTTACGTAGTTAAATAAGTTCAATATAAAAAAGCTGATAAAACGATATTTTGTATACAATTCACAGGCACACAACTACTTTATAGTATTTATGATGGCAATAATTACAGTTAGGTCATAAATATACATTTATAATGTTTTATTTTTCTCATAGCGTATGCAGGCCTAACTCATGACGTCATGTTAATATTCAAGCCGGAGGCAATACCGAGCCGGCCACAGAGCGAACTCGGCGCAACATTACTAAGAACGCAATAAATAATAACACATATAAAATATAGCAATTCGTTTATTGAAAAAATCACAACTGATACCACATAGAAAAACTACTCGGCACGGTTTAACTCTTAACTATATATAATATCACATAAACACTTTATAATTTGATAGACTATATACATAGACATTTATTCGTATTTGGTACACTTTGTGAAAATACCAACCACTAAGTGATCTCAGGTATAAATAAGAACATAACATAAAACATATTCTTTACAGAGTTAAATAAAAATTAAACGAAACGACTCAACTAAACAATATACATATCGTGTAAATAAAATAACATAGATCCGTTACATTATAATAAATACTTATTTATACAGCGACCGAGTCCAACCGTTCAAATCCCTGGAAGAGCGGATTTGTGAAAACGCAGGACTTGTTTACATAATCAATTTTTTAAAACATAATACGTAAAACTGAACTTTATAGTCAAAGTATTTCAAGTGAAAAAAACTTGATAACTTTTGTAATGAAAAGTACGTTTAGTTATATAGCGTATAATAAGATTTGTAACTTTGTTTTTTTTTGTTTTTGGCATGTAAAACAATATATTTTAAGTTATTTGGCATAAAGAAACGATTTTACCAAAATGTGAATTAGTGTAGTATAAATAGCTGCTATCGAGAAGGTTCCTAAACATTATTTCGCAGAAAAATACGTGCCATTTCGAAATTTAAAAAAATCACACAGCTACGCAACCAGTTTTGCGTCTCCATAAATCCGCTCTTATTGTTTTACATTTCCATATTCAGTTATTAATGAATACCCACGCAACCACCCATATCATTTACAATAAGTAACCAGAGCTTATTGTTAAGTAATCCATGTTAATTCTTTTAATCAGTTCATTTGCTAAATATCCAAGTGGTCATAAGAGCTTGTTACGGTCGACTGTTAAAACGGAAACAAACAGGTACGAAGTTCGACAATATGATATGTGTGTCTTTTGAAACTATTAGGTACTTGTGTACTCAAATCTGAGTGAATCTAATGTCAAGGGCCAAACAGTAACACCAACTATGAAATACTATTGTTCTAAAACATCGATACAATAAAGTTTAGAATTTATACTAAAACGTATCCAACAATGGATGTAGGCAACAATATTGATCCAAACATTCATAAGATTTTATATTTACGTAATAAATTATGTATGCAAAATAAGTCGTATAAAACCATAAGTGTCTATATTACAACGGATTTTTTGGCATTTCTGTGAATACATCGATAATATAGCAATATAAAAATGAATTAATTCTAGACAGCGTGAAATACCTTACGTTAAATTACAGAATAAATTCGTTAACAACTTTGAAATACAATTTAATATTAAATAACATTTAGGATTATATGTGTTGTTTTCGATATTTATTCTGTAATTTTAGTTGGAATTCATTCATTCAAAGGTTTATTAAATTCGTACAAGTCAGCACAAGCACACATTACCGCTACCCGCCAAGATAAGTGAGCAAGTTACAATCAGCCTTCAGTTCCAAACCAACTCGACACTCTGTGCACACACACCGATCACGATTATCAAAATATCAATCAGCTAATTGATTACGATAGTCATCCATCAAGTCCACGAGAAGCTGCGATATTCAATAAAGTAATTAATAAGTCTTTTTGATTAGTAGTTTACTTAGCTTAAAAATTCTCAAGAGTTCATGAACGACTACCCTAATTGAATACATAATACGCATTATATTCGAAAGAAGTGAAAATGCAAAAGAGTCGCTTATATTTTAAAGTGCTTTAACAAAATGACACGTTGCAGACCAATCTAATTGAATTGTGCGATAATTTAGAAAAATAATGTAGACAGCCAATGGTCACCGAGTGACAGATGTA
Source organism: Anticarsia gemmatalis (assembly GCF_050436995.1). Lineage (NCBI taxonomy): Eukaryota > Metazoa > Arthropoda > Insecta > Lepidoptera > Erebidae > Anticarsia > Anticarsia gemmatalis. The sequence continues at coordinate 4,907,868 of NC_134752.1, forward strand.
AACATTAAGATTACGTACCGAGATAAAGCCGATAGAAAACATTAGAAAGTTGTTGACTACTAGAAAAATATCAATGATCATTAACATTTATAGCTACAGGTTAGATCAATATTCTTCAAAATATTAATTTTATTCTCATAGATATATTACAATATTCTATATAATAATCTTTTTTCTTTTATAGGTTAGTTATTTATAAAATTTGATATTACAATTTGCAAATAACAGGTTAAGACGGAATTATTGTCGAAAACATTTATTAGTGACGCGAGGAAGTTCGTTATTTTGATGTCCGACTACATGTTTAGGTAGAAACAAGATTTTCCTCAAACCAAATGAGAACTAGTCTTTAGAAAAAAATCTAGGCGACTGAAGATTAGAATAGAAATTGGAATATAACGTAGAAAATAATAAAACGAAACAAATTATAATCTAAATGTTACATAACAGTTAAGAAATAAATAATACAATTAAATACAACGTGATGAACATAAACCTTTAAATCAACATAATATACATAAATAATTCTTAAATACAAACTATAAGCATTTCGATGTGACACTAGTAGCACTTAATATAGGTATTGTGCCATCATACAGTGCAACTAAACTTTACAAAACTCATTAAATAATATGTAATACGTAGATTCTACATTGAAGGAATACTCAGATTATTTCACACAAACATGGAATATCTTGACAAATGTTGTACTACACCACATTTAGTTTATATTGAAATACTTTCTTATATTATTCATAAAATATTTCAATCGTAGAACAATGAGAATTACATCTAATGGTCTAGGGGTACGCGAATGGCTTCTATCGGGACAATTAACAGTAAACGTAGTTTTATCAATGGCCTCGAGTTTAGGCAAGTTTCGATATCTTTTATTATTTCAAAGGGAAATATTTTTCAACATTTAATATTATCATAGTTTAATAGGTATACTATCTATAAATGCTACATTCTAATTTCGTTTCTTTTATGTTTACTATACAGTTGTAGTGTTATTAATAATATAATAATATGTTAACACCTAATCATTGCACGAACATAATTGCTATATGTTTTCATTACGTATCTTCTAATTAGCTCATTTCATACTGTTCAAAGTTTAATTTATTTAAAATTTTAAGTGTTCAACATTTCTTATGTGCGTTAAATCTTTCAATATACAAATTATTCAAAAATCTTTAAGTATACAAATAATTTTCGTCTCCAAATAACGCACATTAAGGCAAGAGTTGTTCGCACGAATAATGTTTTAAATATGATGTTTAATAATACTTTTAAAATTTATATTCTCATAAGAAATACTTTCCGAAAACCTCTCCATTTACTTATAATACGCAAACGTGCAACGATACGAATAATACGAGTCATTCGCGTCGTTCAATTATTTACTCATTGAATTTAGTTATTACAGTATCTAATGTACGGCAATAACGTAAATATCAATTGAAATAAAAATACTAAGGCCTGTCAGATCGTCAAAATAACTTTATCCCGTAACGTATTGTAATCTCGAAGTAAGGAAACGGGCCACATTGAGTATATTAAATTAATATGGAAAGATGCTATATGGCTATAAGTTTAATATTTCGTTTGTGAAATGAATCTCCGTCACAATTTACGATTAAAACTGCGACCAATAAGAGAGCCTCGGTCACCAAACCTTCACCTCACCAGTACCTTACAATAAAAACATCAATCTTGGGACAAACCTGAATTAAAAAGTTTCCTAATACCAAATTCATGAGTATACTAACATTGCTCATAATCTTGAAGAAAATGGAAGAGTACAGATAAGTCATAAGAGTTGTATCGACAGATGCAGTACCAATAGTTGCAATGAGTCAATCTAAACTCAACCTATAGTGTGTCTACATACGACTGAAATTTGAATAGCGAAATAAGTTCGTGAACCTAGAACTACCCTCAATTTGTTTCATTGAAATTAGAATCGTATGGGTATGATCTTAAGGTTGAATTTAAATTGTTACTAAGTTACTTCAATGCTTCTTCATTCGTCGGTACTAACTCTAAGTGCGACTATACGTATACGCACATACCTCAGTACGTTTTATTCGAACTGTATCGGCGTGGGTGTCATGAACTCCACCACGATGTCCTCCATGTTGGGAAGAACGAGAACTTTCTCAAACTCCTTGCTGAGTTTCTGTTCGATCCAGTTGCTGATGTGAGCGAAGCGGAGTGTGCGCGCGCCGACCGCGGGCCGCGCTTTTAGCACCAGTTGAGGGTTCGTGCGGAAACTGTACGGATAAAACATATTGTCTTGTAGAAATTATTTGACACTCATGCATCATTTACTAAAATAAACTGCTAGAAATATATCTCAGACAAAATCAGTGATAAGCTGAATACCATTATTGGGCCATAAGATTAACTATTGTGGTGCCTAGTACGTTTAATGGAATTGGGGTAAGGGCTCCTTTGAATACAACCAAACAAAACAAACCTTACCTAAACTATTTTTGTTATGAGATATCTTTCCTTGCATTTTATCAAAATAGATATCTTAGTTACTGACGATAGTTTATTTAAAATGTAGTGGGATGTAAATACATACCCTATCCAGACTCGGTCGTGTGGCGGCGGGGGCAGGTTGAACGCAAGACGTCCTTCGAGACCGTGCACCTCTAAGTGTAGCTTTATATCTGTGTTCGATAGGCCCTCCATAGCTCGCTTCACGTACTTGTAATCTGTCACCTAATAAAGAAAATTGAGAAACATAAAAAAATGTTTTTAATAGTTCAAGGAAGAGGTGTCCAGTGTGAACAATAACGTAGATTGAATATTATAGTAATAAAAGTAAAATAAGTCATGTAAAAAAATTAAGTTTGTATTTTGTAACTCACTTGTTGGAAGTATTTATTTGTAGCGATCTTATCAACCATCCGTAGGAACTTTTTCTTTGACGAACCTCCTTGCTCAGCCGGTGGTGCTGTCGTGGATCTAGAGAAGAATAAAGAACTTAAGAATCAAAATATAAAGCATGCATCGCAAGCGAATCAGCAAGAATCACTGCGGCAAGGCTCCTATGGCGATTAATACTAAACGGTGTGTTGCAAAGCCGAACATCCGTATACGTATTCCACCTCCACACATCGAGGAGTACTCTTGCCAGAAGCTGAAGAACATTCTGAGAATGCAGCTGTTGAAACCGCGTGGCAACGGTAACTTTAAGACATTTGTGGTGCGAGTTCCAACCTTTTTGCTTCCTATCGCGGTAGAGGAATGTTTTTGGCCTCAGGGCGTGGTGTTCCGTCAGTTTCGTGAACAAATCCCAATCTATGTGCTAAGTAATCATACTAGTTGTATACGTACGGATGTTCAGATACAGGTATTGTCTCGTTGCTATCGACGGGCTGCACGGGCGGGCTCTCGTCGTCGCTGCTCGACTCCGCTGAGTCCTCCATGTCGCTGTCGTATATCGCCGGCTTGCTTATCTGTACGTACACGTAACACATTATTATACTTATTGTTAATGAAATACTAAGAAATGACTGTCAGTCCTCCTGTTCATAAAAGTCACTTAGTCTCCGACAAACGATATTGCATATGCTTTTGACGATATTGACTAAAATCGAATTGAACCGTACAGTTTAACACACAGCCAACACTTCGGGCAAAACAATATGATGTAGTGAGTACGGAGAGAGAGAATAATACGTTGACTACTATCAAAATACAGCCTAGTTAATATACATTCTATCTTTAGTCGCTAGTAATAACGACGACATAGACGCTACTAATGTAGTTTTAAAAATCTAAAGTATAATGGTGGCGTACCCTAAGTTGTGTTTCAACGTGCGCTTCGCTCCTGAGATCTGTCTCCGTATGAGTCTTCTTAGTCGCTAATAACTGTTCTTCTAACGTTACATCTGTAAATAAAAAATTGCGTTTAAGGCCAGAATAAAAGAATAATGCTCACTCTTTTCTAATGTTGATCCGTTGAAAAATAGAAAAAGTGGCTAATAGAAAAGCGACCCTGTTGTCGATAAAATATTGATAGTGCTAATTAGATAATATGCAGCTTCCTCGAAATGAAAAAATGAACAATTTTTGATTTTCTATAAAAAAAACATCTTATATTATGTCTCGTGGTCATTTCGAGTAGTGCGTAAGTTACTGCCTCCGTGGCGCAGTGGTTTAGGTCACCACGCCGATACCACTGCATCGGGAGGTCGTGGGTTCGATTCCCACTCGGAGCAAGTATTTGTGCGATCCACAAATAATTGTTTCGGGTCTGGTTGTACTTTGCGTCCGTCGTTTGTATGTTTGTAAAAGTCCCCGCGACACAAGAGCAATTCTCAGTGCGGGAGTTGTCTTTTAAAGAATAAAGTTGTTAAAAAATGTTCAGCTCACTCTTCTCCTTGAGCTTCATGAGGTTGATCTGCGTGAGCAGCGCGATGTAGGCGCCGCCGTCGTAGCGCAGGTCGGCGTCCAGCCACACGCCGCGCGCGTCGCACGCCGGCGCCGCCACGCGCTCCACCAGCGGACACGCGCCCGCCAGCGACAGCTCCGTCACCACCAGCGGCGACATGAACGACGGCAGCTGCGCCGCACACATAATATGTCCTTATAGTTTATAGTAATCATGTTCTCCTAGTTGGCAATCCACAACGACTGCCAGATTCATTGGAACCGAGCAGCGGTGCAGTACTTTGATGATAGTTCATGAGTACTCTTAATACAAAAGTACAATACTTTATCGCGATTATTGCGTAGAGGCACAGACCCAGATAATCAACAAGACCAGTTAAATCTAACTAATAGATCAGGTGCAGGACTTGCAAGTTAATTTACTCCTCAATCACGGAAATTTACAACCCGTGATTCGAACCCGAGAAAGTGAAAAAATGCCACGAGAGGGCGTAGCAGTCGCAAACATTACTGACCGCGGCACATGTAGTTGTAAACCCGCGTTAAAAATAGTAGGTACTATTAGGTCGTTGGGAAATTCATTTCGTTTTTTTTGGATAAAACACAGATTTGAGCTTCGAAGATAATCCCAGGCCTTTCAAGTGGTCATAAACTGTTGAATTTGATAAATTTGGCCGCCCGCAACTTCGTCCTCGTGGAATACCTTCCCGTGTAAATCTCGATCCCTCGGGAACTCCGGGATAAAAAGTAGCCTATGTGTTTTTCTGGGTCTTCAGATAACTATATACCAAATTTCATCGTAATCCATTCAGTAGTATTTGCGTGAAAGAGTAACAAACAATCCATACTATATCCATATCAGTAGGATTATAAATAACTACTTTTTTAAGACCACCACTTTTTTAAAGTTACATTTATACTAGGTAAAATAGAATCATAACAAACCTTAAGCGTATTAAGTTTCCTCTGTATCCGGTCCTGTAGGCGGTTGATCATGACGGGGTCTCTCATCAGGTCGTACATGATCCGCGCCAACACGGTGTTCACCCACGACACCTCCGCCGGTAACATGCGACAGTCGCACTCGGGCGATGGACTTTTATTCTGTACGAAAAATACATTGCATTCTTTATTTACGTACAAAATATTTCGTAAAGAAATTTTACACTGTGGGGTTACCTGCACGGCATTTTCCTAACTATCAACTATGGTATTTTTTTATATGAAAACCTGATCACCGCCCCTAGAGCATCTTAGCAAGAACTATCTTCTCTTCAGTTAATCCTAAATACAAAATGCTTGTAGTCGATCGGCTTGTAGTCGATAGTAACTGACTGTAGAAATGGTTTTATTGATTCAAAGTATACTTTTCCCAAAAAATCAATCGAAAGGCTGTATATTTATGATAGGGAAACATTTTTTTTATAAGTTACTGTTATAGTGTTACGTAAAGTGTTTCTAAAATAATATGAATACTGTGCTAGATTAGTTACGATTACAACATAATATTACTCTAAACAAAGTATTACTTTTTTATATTTCACAAGTTCCTCAACTTCATATTCAAACTAAGATTTTATTTTACAGCGACAGTTACTGATGCTTAATTAATGTATACGAGTACACGTGCACGTAAACTGCACACGTGTACGTAAAACTACATCATATAAATACTTAAAATTACCGACACATTAGACTTCAACACATATAGTTCGAAACGAACAACATAATATACCCTACCACCATAATAACACGCACTACATAATAGGTAAGGACATATATGTATAATAGTGAGATAGACAGACATCTTTTCTCTTCTTCTTAGTCTTGGCACGGTCGCGGGGCGTCGGCTCGAGCTGACACATCACCGCTACCTCTGTTGTCTGTTTGAGCGTCAACTCGTGGCTCTATGTCCGAATAAAGAACATTAAAACTTTGCTGATATTCCAAATGTTAATAGGAAATTGCATTAACTTTGAACAAGGGTGTAAGAATACTATGACAAAATTAGACCCTTTTAAAGGTTTGCTTTCCTTGTCCTATGATGCTTGTGCAAATAACAGTGTTGTACCTATACGTTTCGTACACATCGAAATTAGCGAATACACTCGACTTTATCGCACTGTAAAATAAATATAATAGAATAAAATGTCTTATAGATTCAGATTTCAGCTGGTGTACGTTGCTATGCGTATTTTATCTGGTTTGAATGTGACTAAAATATTGTTATATATCGTATTTAAATGTATCTTACCTGCATAATTTTCAGTAGATATGGCCAGAATGTTTTCTCATAGTTATCTGGCTCAGGTATCGTTTGAGACAGAGACGTGATTGTCACTCCACCGCCGTCCGAGAATGCGTCCGATTTATACTGTTAACAAGACAATAAACACGTTCAAATCATAAGTATTTCGATTTAACAATTAGACAGTTAATAAATCAATTACGCCAAAAACACAGTTGTATCGTCATATTTAACAATTTAAAAAATATATAATCATAAGGACTACCTCTATTGTAAGAACGTTTTTCTCACTCATAAAATACGGGTTCGTTTTGTGTTCGCTCGTGACAATCACATATTATGTGATAACAATCATTTTAATCTCAGGTCAAAATAAATAAAACATATCGCAGTATTATAACATTCGTAAAATCTATGTAACTCACAGTGGTCTTAGCGAAGGCGACGGTGTCTTTCTCAGCGAGCTTGTAGACAGCCATCTCGATACCTTCCTTGTTCTCAGCTGATGGTTCGCTGTTGGTCTTGTCTTCTGCCGCCGAGTTCTCTGCTGATGCTGCGTTAGCTTCTGATATCGCTATTACTAGGCGGCGGTACCTAAGGGCGAAATAAATTGTTTAATAATATTTTATATCCAACTAGTTTCTTTATATTTTGTTAATGCAAGCTTTTTTCAGCGTTTAAGTATATAATGACGTATTCAGAATAATAATTAATGTAATTGATAAATATCGTGCATTGGTAAAATAATGAGTTTCCTTCACATACAAATAAATGGGCAGGTAAAGAACTATCATCGTTCAAAGCGTACATACAGAGTAATTTCACGTACTTTTTTAGCTCATAATAATCCAACTCAGAAAACCCATTATACGTAAACAAGTTCGTGTACACAAACTTTATTCGAGACTATTGTAATTACTACACTAGGTTTTATAACAAATCGATACGTACCACTCGTGTTTGTCACGTCCCGTGCGCGCGAACAGGTAAAGGTTCGCGTGCTTGTCGGCTGAGGAACGTACGTGCACGCTCCACTCCCCGTCTTCCGGGCCTTCCGCACCCGTCTCGCGCTCCTATGTAAAAAATCATATAACATTACTTTTATTTTATTCGATAGACAATTTGATACATTTCTCTGAATGAGGAAGGTTCAGACTACGATATGGAAAATGAGAGAGATTATCGGTTGTAAACGACAAGCTATGCTAGTAATGTGTATTGGTAGAATTACAATAATTATCCTCGCGTACGCAGATTTCTTTACTGTTATAAAAAGTAGACTCGAGTTAAATAAACAGTTTTTTTTTAATAACTTAAGACGAAACGATTGCCACTATTGAATTGAAATGTGAACTCCTGGAGAACATAGAGGCGAGACCACCTTTTCATTATACTAACCGCTTCTTCCAAAAAGTCCTTAATCCTAGTGAGTTCGGTATCGTCGAAGTCTTCCTCTATCTCGTCCTTAGTGCTGGTGGCGGACTTGGAGGCGAGCTCGTCGGCGTCGTGGAAGTCCTCCACCGCGATGTTGTCAGTCTGCACTTGACTCTGACTTTGAGTCTCCGCCGGCTCCGTGCCCGTCGCTGTTGTTACACTATCTGATTTTTTGTCTGCAATAAACAAAAATTCTTATTGTAATACTGGCTGACTTGCACAATTTCGCTTACACATAAGAGAGAATGGGTCATCATTTTCCCCGTTTTGTAACATTTTTCGTGGCTACTCCGATCTTAATAGTCGTAGTGTAATGTTATATAGCCTATAGCCTTCCTCAATAAATAGACTATCCCATATTCAATTTCCAACAACATTTTTTCAATTCGCACCAGTAGTTCCTGAGATTAGCGCGTTCAACCAAAGAAACAAACCCTCCAATTTTATAATATAGCATATCCATGAGTAATGGATCACTATAAGATACTCTTACTACTTCAAATTGTCCGTATTTATGCAAAATGGAACCACACGACAATTTTTCAATTTTTATTTTTTAGCGGAATACTAATATAGAAATGGTCTAAAACCTTATACAAAAAAGAACGACGCGATTTTCGCCTCAGAAATAGGGTTTATTAAAAGCAGAACAGAACCAACTACAACTGATAGAGCTGCACATGTTTTTGTAAAACCTTTGATATCTCAAAAGTACGTATTTGATGGGTGGTTCCTTTTTGCATAAATATGGACAATTATGAAATAGGTCCTTAGAGAAAACGATAAAAATGGCACGAGTGTTGCAGACAAAGATTTATATATGTTGTTTAACGTAATACGGAACATAATGGACTCAACTCACCTCTATGCATTTTTCTAACTAGCCTATGTCTAAGACCTTCCTTCCCTGGTTCCGTTTCGGAATGTGAAATACTGTAAACACAAGAATAAAAATAGGTACATTTTACGTGCTTACCATTAACTTGATGTTGCCGGCTAGACATACAAAAGAGAAAAAATTACAAGTCAAAATCATAATCATTACGAACATATTTTTTTAATAATAACATTTTTTTCTCTTGCCAAGCAAAGGTTTAAAACGACTTTGCGGATCAGATATTATTGTTACCTATAAAACAAATATATTTTTATGTTTCTTACCTTTTTTCTCTTCTTCTCCACACAAACTTCTTTTTCTTCTCGGGACTGACGTTAGTCTCAGTCTCCATTTCATGTTGTTCCTTCTTCTTCTCAGAAGGAGACTCGGGCGTTTTCTTTTCTAATGGCGCACATTCCTTTTCCAAAACTTGAATCTTTTCTTTTTCGTTTAGTACCACGCATATAGGGTATTTTTTGCTCCATTGCCTGTAACATAACAAAATGTAAATTGAAGCATAATTTAATTAACGTTTTTGTTAATATTTTATTGGAATATTCTCAATAGTAATTGAAAACTTCGATGATCTATCGATAATTCACAGAACTGTAAAACGGAATTACAGTAAATAATGTGTCTATCACGGTAGGCTCATCTCGCCCTTTATTACATGGGAGTAGCAGCATTGTAAACGCCGACATATGTGTGTTCCACACTTCTGCACACAAGATCGGACCAGCGACGAGCTTCTAAAACAATTGAAACGCGATGCAGGAAGAACGCGGGTCTGGCTCCAGAAAACCAGGACTTTATATTTGTTCTAACAGTGAAAATCAACTCTATATCATTCACGTCAAATAACATATATGATTCAAGAATAATAATAGTCATAATCAGGTAAAAATAACTGCAAAAATATCAGCCTTGAGATCGCACATCGGAACTGTTGGCCTCAGTCAATATGAGATAATAAAACAGGTTTGTTCTATTCTGTGTTTACTATTAGCATACTCGCCTAGAGGTGAAAGGTAAACAGAATACAGTTTATTCTAGGCATTGATAACAATCGATTCAATTTAATATCGCTGGTCTTATCTCCGTTTCGTAAAACATTTTGCCGATACGAATATTAGTGACAGCTTACAAACAATTTTCACTGTATTTTAACTATTCTAAATATATTCGTTAAGGTCGTATACTAACATTTACTAATATTATGCATAACAGTGTGAATGGTAGAACTAAAGACATTTTCGCTTAAAACTAATTGAGAACTCTTGTTTCATATAAGGCCGAATAAGCCTATGAATTCTTAGCATTTGTAAGTATTTTGATTATATTTTTATCTACTCTCGGCGAATATCCGCGGAAACTTCAGTTTCTCTCTCTCTCATATTATCCTTCATAAATAAATGGTCTAGATAGACCATTTATTTATGTATGTTACTAACACTAACACAACACACAAAAATACTTTTTTCACCCGAACTAGTAGTTCCTGAGATTAGCGCGTTCTAACAAAGAAACAATCCTTGAGCATTATATTATGAGTACAGATTACACATCTATCACGCACTTGCATCAGCGTACACTCCTTTAACTGCGTGCACTACAGTATACGCTAATATCTTACATACTTTTATCGCCGATATTATGCCAAAGAATGAGTCAGTCTAACACTTCTATCGAAAAAACCTACTAGATTTGCCCGTTCTTGTTTACATTCCGCTGAAGAGCTGATTACATCACTGTGTAGATAATTCCGGGAAATGTTCATATAATATTATCTTATCTAAGCACACAAAGATGTTACAATACTTGTTCCTAATTTGTTCATTGACGCGGGCGATATCTAGAAAGGATATCCAGACGTATTACAGTAATAAGGTATATGTATAATTATTGTTTATACTCGTCAGTGATGTCATGTGTAATTATTTTAATTAGTCTTATGAACCTCTATTATACGCATCGTGTCAAATCTGCTTGTAACGTAAATGAACTATGTATTATAGACAGTATAATAACAACGCGGTGCCAAAATATCATCACTACATAGTGTAAAACAAAAGTTGTTTTTCGCTGTCTGTCCTTCTGTACACTTATTTCTTTAAAACTATACAATGGATTTTGATGCAGTTTTAAAAGATGGAGTAATTCAAGAGGAAGATTGATGTCTAAAAATTGTAAAGGTTTTTTAAAATAGCTAAAGCTTAAACTGCAATACCTTTTTTTAACAGGGTAATGTTATATGATGAACTAGCTGACCCGCGCAACTTCGCTTGCGTCACATAAGAGAGAATGGGTCATAATGTTTCCCGTTATTGTAACATTCTTTACTGGTACTCTGCTCATATTGGTCGTAGCGTGATGATATATATCCTATAGCCTTCCTCGATAAATGGGCTATCTAACACTGAAATAATTTTTCAAATCGGACCAGTAGTTCCTGAGATAAGCGCGTTCAAACAAACAAACAAACTCTTCAGCTTTATAATATTAGAATAGATATAATTTCCGGAATTGGACACTATTATAATCTTATGGGTATTTTATTATAAACTGTATATTATAGACTTGTTTTAGGGCTGCATACAATATTATGGTTCTTAACGATAACTATGTTCTAACAATTCGCTTTGCATTACAGATGTGCATCTACGTGTGACTCATTATTATATGACGATGTTATAATTGTTTTCTTTATGATGTCATTTCAATAACAGTTATCTCGTAACGAGTTTGTGCAGTAGCGTTAAGGAATATAAGATATAGCAAACTAAAGGCTCAAGAATATACATATAGATTTCAATTTTATAGGTAAAGGTTCAAAGCAAAGTTAGAGAAAAAGTGATGATTGAGAGAGTCCCGTGACTGATATAGTCAGACAACTCAGTAAAGAGCCTTGACATGAATCATTTCACTAGAATATAGTTGAGATTTAGTTGTTATGTCCAAAAAAACGGTATCGTCTGTTGTATAATTCTGTGGCTAGCTTATATTAAAAAATAAAAATACTAAATAATATAGTATACCTCCGCCACCCGCGATCCTTCCATACGAGTCTCTCTACTATTTTGTTGGGCTGTAATAGTTGGCATACAAGCCATATTTTTTGATAGATGTCAAGTAATTATCATCGGTCTTTTCGTTTCCTATTGCTATGAACTTGTATTGCTCAAGACAAAAACAACAACATAAAACTCTTAAGGCCGGTTTCACCACTTCTGAATAAGTATCGGTTAGCTTATCAAATGGTACAATCATAGATTCGTTTATAAAATGATAATTTTATTTATCGGATAAGTAATTCGACACTTATGAATAAGCTGTAAAATGGCATTTAATAACGTGACGGGTTGCCGAGCGCGTTCAAAAATCTAGTACGCATGAATCCTTGATCTTATATTGTCAACAGCTGTAGAAAACACGGTATTTTGCGTATCGCTTCAAGATACTATCAAATCTCAAAACATCGTAGTTGAAATCGTCACTATATCTTTTCGTATTTGCCTATTCGACTAAGTATGTCCGAAATCGATGTCTATAGACCGACTAACTTCTTCACAATATTTCTATTATGTATAACTTTAATACCGCTAATAAATAATACCACATTTTGTTGTTAATTAAGACAAAGACAACTCATTGCATTGTACCGCTAAACCAAACAAAGGTAACCTACATTTGAAAACGTAAACACGAAATTTAATTACGAATTTTTGAACAGCATTACCTAACAGATTCGATATAAATTGGTCTAAATCAGTGGGTATCGAGCATCGGCGCGCATGCGTAAACGGTCGTTAACCTAATTGTACGGTGCACTCGACCGTTCAGACGTCCACGAAGGTTGCACTTGCAATATACGGACATCTTATCATACATTTGTTAGTGACCTTTATCTACGTAATGTATTCGTACATTTGTTTATATTAGAAGTAATATAAGAACAAGTTTTTGTTATGATAACGAGGTGGCCTGTTTTATTACTATAGGAAGAGTCAAATACTGAATTTGCATTTTCTTGAAAGTTACGGTCTGCAAAATTAATTTAGTCGTTGGTTAAATAAAAGATTTTTTAAAATCAAAGTTCTAAACCCGCCTAAGAACTTGTCAACTTCAAGAGAATTCTTTGCTTTATACAAAGACGCACGAGTTAGCTATTCATAATTCGCATTCCATAATACCAGCAATGTTATAGAAGCAGTAGGCGTTTTTATAAGATTTAGACAAAAATTACATGAAGCAAGGCATTTTTTGGAGATAACTAAATGTCTTGGTACTTAAATATACAAAAAGCGTGGGTTATTATTAAATTGTTGAAATAAATAAGTACTTTTTTAAGTATATTCTTAAATACAGAATAAAGATATACGCTTGTTTGCAGTGTTTAAAATGTACACAGTCCACTGAGCTCAAATTATCATATTTGCGTTTTAAATGTCGATCTAACGCGACATATTCTATAATTAATTCAAACTTCATCTGATAAAACAGTTATTCGAGGATTAAATTTAGTATTAATACGTAGGTGTACGTAGTTATTTACATAATAGGAAAATTGTAAAGGTAAACTTAAATACCTATGTCTGACTTTCCTTATGTAAAAAGTATTGGCCGATATAACAAGTAAAATGTTATTGCATAACATACATAAATAATATAACGCCTGTTATGCCCGAAGGTTTAGGCAGAGTTTCGCAAAAAGCAACTTCCACGTTTCGCCGTTAACTAAGTATATATGTTAGTCTCATGTAATAGGGGGCGAGTCTATTGCCATTTATACATTTTGCATACACATATTTATATGTAATACAATTGACTCTTAAAAAAAAAAGAAGTGTGTTGTCTCTATGTTTTTAATGCTTCTTAAAATCTTACTACCTATTATAAATGTAAGTTAACGAAAGTTTGTAAGTATGTATGGATTACTATTTCACGCAAATACTTCTGAACCGATTACGATGAAATTTGGTATGTAGGTAGCTGAAGACTTGAAGCTTTTTATTCTGGAGTTCGGGATTTACACGGGAATAACGAGAATATTATAATAATGTTACGTTATGGAAGGGTTTTCACGCGGACAGCCTCTAGAACATAATAAACTAATAAGTATAAGGTTACCGACTCGTATAGGTCGCGTAGGTCTCAACATAGAGCGAAATGTGCGACCTACAAGATAGCTGTCACGGTGTTTGAACAAGTGAATTAATAGGTCTGTAGTGTGATACGTTTACAGAAAAACCCAGTCGAGCGCGACTGTTAATCGTGAGGTTCGCAGTTCAATCGCCGGCTTTTGTAGGACAAAGTATTATAGAGGATCTATTCTAAGAATTTCTTAGTAAGGATTGCGGAACTATAATTTGCAAGTATTCTCCTTCCTTATATACCTTATATGGTTTAATTCCTAAGTTAATGTTCTACCAGATTCGACACAACTATCCATAATTAAGTCTCGCAAATAATTGATTATTAAAATCAAACTCTCGGCACTTGGTGACACGACAACTAAATCAGTGACCCGCAAGTGCCGTCGTTCTATATAAGTTAAATGAGACTATTAAATTGCTAACGTCTCTTTACAAACTTAACTAAAATACATATGCATGGATGTATCTGTGCTTACATATTTAGAGGTGCAGTCTAGCTCTTAAACATTAGTCTTAGATCAACACTGTAATCGACTGTAACTTGTTTTGTGAGCCAAATAAATAAATAAATAAATAAATACATATCGATAAACAATTCATGCGTTAATTTCATGTTAGATTGCAGGAAAATATCAAAATGTAACTTTACCTCCGTTTCACAAGTCCCTTGGGCAGCAATATGACTCGAGCACCGGTCAGATTGTACAGCCTGTGTTGATAGAACGCCACTTTCTCGATCTTCTCGTCCCATAGCGCTCTCTTGGCTATCTTAGTCCTAGTGTATGATATCCTTAGATTACATCCTGTAGAACAAAGAAAAATATTAACATTTCGAAAAATGCTTGACGAAAAAAAATATTTTCCAGTATGTTTTAGGACTTGGCTTCACACGCTGCCGCGTGTCTAGATACTATTTATCTATTTGACTATCTTAATATAAGAATTATTTTAATCATAACGAATATCTAAAAGTAAAATAAATTTCCGCGCACAGGTTTCTCTAGAAATAGTATTAACGCTAATAACCTTTTATCTGATTATTAAGCTATTAGCTTATGTTCAAGTCGCTGAGTTTTAAAGCAGCTTAAATTATAAAACACTATTTTGCATTTTTGTTTGTATTATTTGCAAAGAAAGGTATAATCTATACATTTATTTGTCTTATAATTTTTGTAAAAAACCTATAAACTAATTATCATGTAGTACAAAGCTAGCATAAATTTCATATTACATTTTTCAAACATGCATTTTGTTATTCTTATACGCATCCAATTCACAGAAAATAATTGTCCGTAGGTTAATGACTTATTTCGATAATGCTCTCATTATCAAGACGAACAAGATAACAAGATAAGATCGATCGTTAACAAGTGAGTAGCGTCAAAACAATGCTTGTTGTTCAAAAGATATTATGAGCACATTATTATACGACTGCTGAGTACAAACGAACTTGAACATTTCACAATATTTTAAAATAGCCATTAAAATATACTCAAGGGTTTCAATGTTTAATTTATTTATTAGATTTTTTTTTCACGGAGGTGTGTTTTACTGGGGTTCCGGAGTCAAATGTTCTCGTGCAGCAGCAATGACGGTATTTCAGAAATTCCTAATTTTTTTTTAAGACATCACCCGCATATTTAATTGAGGATCGCACAAAAAATTGTTGCATGCGGGATTCGAACCCTTGACCTCCCAACGCAATGGTAGCGGTGTGGCGACCTAAATCACTGCGCCACTCAAAAGCAAAAAGCAGCGAGAACGCTAACATTTTTAAAATAGCAATAGTCTCATCTCTTTTATAAAGATTGATAAATATCCCGTACTCATAAAATACAATAGTATTCTTTCCTTATCACACAACAATTATTAGAGAGAGATGTAAACAGTCTAATACCAGTTTAATACCGCGTTAAACAATCAATACCGTTATTTACTCGCGACGATACTATTGTCATTAGACGGTAACGAAACAAGTGAAAGTTGAACGTTTTACCTTCGAGCTTCATGAACGCAGTCGTTGTTTTGTTGATGTGGTACGTGTACGGAACGTAGTCTGGGAACCTGTAGTGGTTTATCCATCCCTAAAAATAAAACATACTATGAAATATAAGTCTTTTAATGGCTATAAAAATAGTGGGACTGCTTTGGGTCGGCGCGAATACCATCTATTAAAACTAGGCTTGCCGAGATATGTAGATTGATGCCCTAACTTGTCCTACCACGTGCTTGACGTGTAAAACGTGGGTGTCTAACTAATGTATATAGCACTTTCACCCACGTCCTACATACACGCGTGCTTCTAAGGACATTCATGTCTTTGACACACAATTCCTTAAGGTAATAAAATTAGACTGACTATCAAAGGATTCCTAAAACCTTTACAATGTTAGTTACCTCATATTTCTTCAAAGGCTTGTGTTCCTTCACGACCGGTATCGTGTAAGTAGGTGGCATAGCGCTGCTTCGTTTCAATTGCATCAAACTCGGCTTTTGATCAGAATCGCTAAAGAAAGTATCGAGCACATAACTCTTCAAGTTGCTCGAGAAACAAAAGAACCACAACCCAAGTATGAAACCGTTCCAAATATTCCAATTAGGAAAAAGAAAATGGCTCATAAAAACGAGGAATGTGAGAAAATACATTGAAAAGTTGAAGAAATATTGCTTTGGTTGGTCTGTGTTGCTAGGTTTTTTTAAATTGTTTCTGCTTGGGGGAAAACCGAAATTGTTAGGCGTCGGTGGCGGTGGAACGTGTTCCATTTCAATAGGGCTGGCTCTCGGACACTGGGTGTCGATGTTGTTCTGAATGTCGCCGAAGCCGTCTATCGTGTCTTCTAGTGCTTCTATTCCAGATTCCACTTCCATCATGCTGCTGTCGTTGAGGAAATCTCGAGACATTTCACCCGATTCGTTGTATACTGATGAAAGAAAACGCAGTTATAATACATCAAGTATTTATGATATGAAGTGGTATGTTGTCGTATCGTGACAAGGTGTTTTTTGACTACATGTGCGACTTTTTTTCTGAATCGGTATTTCGTTCGATAAACAGAAACATTATGTTTCCGGTGTGCGGTAATCAATTTGGGGATTCCCCGTTGGGCAATAGGCCTCACGGCTCACGCGTAACTTTTATTTATAGCATGATAATGTGTACACATTTTTTACCATCTACAAACAGAAAATTTACTACAGGTCATATTTCAGCCATATGGATTTTTATGTGTTCGACTTATTTTACCATAACGCACTCTGGAGAACAAAGAGTAGTCTCTCTAT
The DNA here is from genome assembly GCF_050436995.1 of Anticarsia gemmatalis. Lineage (NCBI taxonomy): Eukaryota > Metazoa > Arthropoda > Insecta > Lepidoptera > Erebidae > Anticarsia > Anticarsia gemmatalis. Next base: position 4,925,272 of record NC_134752.1, read on the forward strand.
TGTCAAGAGACACATCAATAATACGTAATAAAAACCATACCTGCTTAAATAAATATACACATAGATACATTGAGCACAAAACGATTCATTCAAGTAACTATTGCGCCACGAGCGTTTCCGTCGTACTAATAGCCTGGAAACGTAGTAACAACTCACCTAAATTCTTGTGTGTGTCGTCACTGGAATCCGAATAGTTCTTGTTATCTAAAGGAAAGCTTGACTCTCGTTCAGTGGCCTTAGCCGTCAGTGGCTGTGTCATCTCAGACAAGTTCTGCATACTGCTGTCTAGTGAGGATACCTAGTGGAAACAACCCAATAAGCATTTGTTTGACCACTTTTCCGTGACGCTTGACCTTACGCAGATGAAAGAGCATTTACATGAACTTGTTGGAATATAATTTGGTACCAATATCAAAAGTTTAATGTAATTGGATGTTTTTAGGGCAGTTTAAGTGTGAAATACGTCAAAGTCTCTCATCTACGTAAGCCTTAACTCAGGTCTTTTAGCCGTGGATCGGTTCGACACAAGCGAGTAATTCGAGTTAGCATAAATTGGTGTTATTGAGAGTACGACAATGGCACAACGTGCGAGCTGAGGGGTAAATAAATGGACAAAGCTAGAGGGTTCAAATACAAATGCCAAGACTTTTAACTGAGGTTCAAAATACCTGTATTTTAAAAGAGTAAGTTTATTTTAGTAATTAGCTTACACGATAACATGAGGCCTAATTTCGTCATTCATAAGCGACATACGATAAGCCAGTCATTAGTCAAACTGACAAAGAAGTATTTGTGCGACATATCTTCGAATGTACCGATTTTGACAAGTGTAGCTTAGTGTGGTTATTCGGACGGTCGGACCCATGGCCAGGGACAAATCATTATGAATACTTATTGAGTAACACGCGAGGCAATTTCTGTTTACGATCGTACGATCTCGCAATAACTCAACATCAAACTATATTTATTGTTCTCTTGCAAAAGTATTTTTTATTATAAAATAACTGTATAATTAACAGGAAAGGAAACACGCGGGTGTTTTATTCCATTTGGAACTCAAAGATCATCACAATCGGCAGAACTCTCACGGTGTTTTTTGTTATGAGTATGTCATGATAGTATGAAAAAAATGATCTTGCTGCTTTGAGATCCAAATACGAGTTATTTTTTGTGGTACGTTGAGGTCAATGTCGAGCAAACTAAAGCAAATAATTTATAATCGCGTTCCGTGTATCATATTATTATTTGATAGGTCTTTCTAACACAAGGCTACGGAAATTCGGACACCATACAAGCGCTGGATTCATTGCACTGCGCTGATATTTGCTTTTAAGAATAAAATCGAGAGTATCATAGATTTTCGTAGCCTATTGTTTGAAAGTTCTTAGTTCGAACAGAAACTGCTAAAAGTTCTATCTTGATTCTTATAGGGTTATAACGACGACTGACGACAGCAACCGTGGTTCCGTGACAACAAGCCGTCCTGTCAAAATCGGTAGTTCAACAGCCTCAAGGCAATAGCAAGTTAGCATTCACCGTGACAATAACTGGTTACAAACTTACAATGCAATGCAAACATACAGTATTATTATTTATAAATAGACACTGACAATGCATCAATGCAGTTTATAGCTCACTCGTATCACTTACATGATCTTCAGCATCTATTGTAGTGTGCTGTTGTAGTGTCAACAAAATACTTTAAAACATTACTTTATAAAATATGAACGATGTACAAATGTTACATGTATGATATTGTTTATGCATGGCGAAAGGCTAAAAAGCAGTATTGAACTGCTTAGAATACGTACCATAACATAAAAAGTGTTTATTTCGTTAGCTTGTACAATTTTTACAGTAAATCATACATAGAGATCCCCTTTTAACTAAGTGCTAGGAGGTCCCGCTGTTCAGAGGCAAATTATAAAAGGGTGAAAGGGGTGTACTTACAGAAAAAATAGAATAATAAAGAATAATAAAATAAAGAAAAAAAAAAGTTAAAGTAAGAACAGCAACATTGCTTCAAATGTCAACTACATCAAATATTAGAAAAGTGAATGAAAAAAAATTTTTTTTTATGGAATCGGAACATAATTACTACTGCCTAATAGTGCCTAATCGCATAATCAATATCATACCCGGTGATATAAGTGTAGTACTTGCCTGATTGTCTGTATCGCCTACACTTTGCTGGTCTGAGTCTTTTATTGCTGAGTTTTCTTCGGAATCCGAGGTCGAGTTCTCTCTGGGTATCGTCTTTTCTTTCTCTTTTGTTTCTAAATGGAAATAAATACAATAAGATTCGTAAAGAGATTTCGAACATTGAATAAAGTATGATGATGAAGTATAGTAAATTAGAATATTAGTATCTGAATAAAATGTACGAAAAATCTGTTGATCCAGAAAAAGAGAGAGGTACAACTTAATATTCAATTGGGGGAAGGATTCGGGAGATTGCTAAAGTGTGCGAAATGAGCTTATCTCAAAGGTAATGTTTATGTCATAGGGTTTATGCACTTGTACAATTTAAGACCATTTCTAAAAAGAGCTAAAATGCAAAGAGAAATATCAGAAAAGACAAAATAAATACATTTTTATACATACTTAATAATACAAATAGTAAAATAGCTTTGTTCTGAGTAATTGTGGTTTGAAGGATGCTAGAATCATAATGTGTGAAATAGAATAATAAACTCTTATTGGTATTTATCTGACCTTGCATATAAACAACACTTCAATAACATTATGTTTTCATGTTTTATTTACCTATGCTCATGATAATAATTTTAATTGATCTATAAATAACTATTTGATGTCAAGAATGACTATAATTCATTAATGAAAAATGTAAAATGTTTACAGCGGTTCCTGCACTAAGCCTGTGACTTCTATCATAGAGGCTATAAAATTATAAAAGTGATGGGTTAACAATTAGGAGAAGTTTTTAAAGAGTATAAATTAATCAGATTGATAATATAATGCTAGCCATAAGCTGTTTGTTATGTACTCTTAATTGTAAAATGCCATATGGATAATTAGACTACACAAGATGTCAATACAAAGAGGGATTTCCCAAACATTTGAGATAATGTTTCATAAAGATAATAATTGACCATTCTATAATAACATCAACATTTGAAACTAAAATAATCAGCAAGAAGAAGATAAGAGCTCTTAAGATACCAATATTATTATTTGGTAAAGTACCATATGGAATCATCACTCATATTATGAATAGCTCAAAATAATATGCTTCTAGCACTGAAAAACGTTTCCAATAAGATAATAATATAGTAAATAGTTATAAAAGTATATGACTAAGCTTGTTCACACTTTAGTCTTTCTCTTTACGCTATAGTTTAGTATCACAACAGATCTCTACTAAAGTCTATAAATCATAAGACTTACCTTCTAATGATCTGGTCTTCATGTCTTCAACAGCTTGAGCTATCTTAAACTTAAAGTCATGGAACAACTTCCAAGTCTCATTGCTTCCTTCCTTAACATCTGCCGTTGATTCTGACGTACTCCTCTTGCCAAGACGGTTCAGATACTCTTTCATAGGAGATGATGTCACTTCTTTAGGAACAGGAGAAGGTTTTTGTTCTTCCACAGGTTTGCTCTCTGCAGGTTTCAAATCCTCCACCTTTTCTATTGGCTTCTCTGTCCGAATAGATTTGAAATATTTGTCTATGATGGATGAGGATCTCTCTCCTCTCTTGGGGCTTGCATTCTCACTCGGTGTGGGCGGAGGGTCACATTGTGGTGTAGGAGGATCATCCTCACACACTGGGTAACTCAACTCCTCCAGTTCCTCATTATTAGCATTGTATCTGAATGACAGTGAGGCATTTGGTGATTTACCTGCAAAATAACAAGAGTTAGATATGTAATATTTCACAATGTTGCAAATTCAGTAAATAAACCTATCATATTAGGTTACCCATTCTGGCCTGTTTTGATATGACGAAATAACATCGAAATTAAAATTACTAAAAATAACACAAAGAAAAGAACGTAGATGTTCAAGAAGTATAAGAACACGATCAATTCGGCGCAGTGGCAATGAATTCGGACCGATTGTTTGTGTTATCGCCTTTGTTGTCAAAGATACAGTTCGCGCTGTGAAACTTGACAATTAATCTTTACTGATAAGCAACCGGTTCCCAAACAACAAAGATAAAAAAACACGCATTATATTAATCGCCGGTTTGGCAACAAAATAAGCCATATGTTTAAATTAATAAGATAGAACTGTTGGCATTTTTATTTGATACATACCTACACCAGAGATCTCCATTTCGCTAACGGAACTAAAGTATATTTTATATAAACAATATCATTTTTTAAAGTATTCTAGTTAGGTGTAACTCTTAAAACAATTATCATAAATAAACTCCACAGTTTTATTTCTTTTTAGATTTATTACAAGTCTCTCCACTCGCACAAATCAAAAATATGAATCTTCTGTCAGTCAACAAGCTGTCAGTTGTCAAATTTTAAATGTCATTCCTTTTTCAATGATAGCAGATTATGAAATTTAGTCGATTGTTAAATGATAGAAAAAACTATTAGTAAGAAATTTCCTACATCTAACCAATTTTACTATGGAGAATGGGTCAACCGAGGCAGCTAGCTAAATGGGGCTCTTGATCTGATAAAGTAAATGTAACGTCATATTTTTTAATGTTGTACAATATTTTTACGTAGTTGCGAAAACATTTTTTTGGTTTATTTTGTAGGTGTCAGGCAACTGTCCAATATTATGTTTCTTATTGTATTTTACCGCATTATCACTTTAAGTACCTACGTAGAAAAGTTTTTTCAATCCTATATTTTAATCTTATTTTCCAAAAAGTAAAAACGAAACATTACTAGAGCATTACATATTTAACTTTTTACTAGGCACAACCAGATACAAGGGTACACATAATATACATATTAGAGAATCTGATATTATTTGGACTCTTAATAAGGTTATTATTTAAACAAAACAAGTAGAGCAGTACCAGTTAACAGAATAATGAAGATGAGTCTTTTATTTTCTGTCTTTAAGTTAACTCATCTGCACCCAAAACTGTTAGTGGTGTACAGTTTTAGTATTTAGGTATCTAATATTTTGAAACAAATTAGCAGCAACATTTAAATAACTACAACTCGACTAAATTATTACCACCATCCCAACACTACGATACGACGTTATCTGTGCTGCGATGTCAGTCGACCTTCTGTCAAAAACAACATTCGCGAGGGTTCTTTTGTAGTGTTTGTTTTTGAGATTATTGCGTTAAAAATAATGGAAATTACATACATGGTTAAACACAAAGTGGATTAAGTTGAGTGATAAGCATGAAGTACTTATACGTTATATTATTCTTGTTCGGATCGTACGGTGTGGGATCTGTTGTGGATAATAGTGGAAAGGTAAAGGCCGTGAGCGTGAGACTCACACCGATTGCATATGAAAATTGATAGAAATTTCTGAAAACAACGTGAATTCTTTGGTGTGTGCAATGTTGTTGTTATTGTTGTAGGAAAGTACAGAGTTGTCACGGGCACTAGATGACCGGCCGCTGTTATTTGCCACGTTAGGGGGCGGCATGGTCGCCGTAGAACCTCTAGCGGGAAATATTATTTGGAAACTCAAAGATGGTAAATGATTCATAATATTACTATTACTATTGTTATTATAGACTTTTGTTTACGTGTAAGTTTGTGAAGTAGTTACACATATTAGAACAGTATTACACTAGTGTTTGTGTTCTCAAACACGTCGTTGTTTATTTTGCGCACTATATCGGTTTATTTATGTGTACTGCGCAACTCTATTTCCTTTACTATGAAAATGTCTCATGAGTTTTACCTAACAATGTCAGTGATTATCAATATCTTTTATTAATATTGCCAGATATAGCTAATCAGTACATTTGATTTTTATAATGAAGATATAACAAACATGACTATAAGAATATTTTATTTTATTCAATGAAATATTTTTATTCATTTCAAAGATATAAACAAAGTTACCTCATGCATATAATATTACTCATGAGCAACTGATAATGTTGGTCTCTCTTATCAAGTACTGTATGAAAGGTCCATCATATCATAAGAAAGCACTCATTTAAACATGTTCAATTACTTAGTAATATATAATATTTACTATATTATTGTAACTATAAACAAACTCCATTCACAGTTGGCTGGTTTGAATGAAACTGACCACCATAGCCGAATATTGGTCAGGAGGACATTAGTTCAATATTATAATGTATATTGTATATCTTTAAACAATAGACTTAACCTCATGGTCAACAACTTAAAAAAATACAAAGATTTGATCAAAGATAAATCAAAATAAATTGATAATTAGTTATATGTCTAATCCATAATGATTAATTTATTTATGATGGGTAATTCCGTCCAGCACTTCAGTTAATATGATAACAGTATTAAGATAGTAACATCAAAATAACATTACAAAATAAGTTCTAGAATTATTTAATTTTTAAAATGCTCCATGATTTATGATACAGTTAATGATGTTCTCTGCATTCATCAATAACTTTTTGATAGATAAAATTATTGCAAATACTAAAATGAATAAAAGCCAGTTCCACTGTTTTTGAGGCATTCGGTTATCAATAGATTAACTTCAGTGTATCTAACTGCATCCTATAAGGTCTCGGGTTAACTTCTGAGATCAAGCAAAGTACTATTGGTCTTTTCCAATTTATGTTAGAATACTTCCCTATAGTAGCATGTAGTTTAGTTACATGCCTGGTACAAGGCAATAGGCTCCCCCCGTATTAAATGAGTATGTATCACATACACCGTCACCTGCACATTTGAATAAAGCCAAATTGATATTACGTATTAAAGTTTAGCAATTTAAATTATGCATATTTTTAACAAATGGTATCATAATTTGTATGAATATTACAGTGTCTCTTATCCTAACATACAATCTACACATGGCTCGTAAATACTCCATGTTTAATCAGCATGTCTGTTGAAAGCATACAATTGAGTACAGCATGAAATTCGACACCGATTATGAGTAAATTGTTTATAGATTAAAAACTTTTTAATGTATTTCAATAGGTCATAGATAAAGGCAAATTATCTTTGACTGACTGAAATTATCAAGGTGTGTATTATCACTACTTTGTTGCAATGTTTTTATAAATAAGTAATGTGTGTAACCATGTGGCCTTTCTACAATATTCTAGAGTAATTGGTATTGATTTGCTTTCAACTTAATTGTGGAGTATGTCTTTGTAATCAGTTGAGTGAAGTGAACTGAGAGTGTGTGGGTGAAGCTTCGCGTTAGTGAGTGAATTATTAAGTTCCTTTCGTAGAATTAGGTTGGTATACTTAGGAAGTTAGGAAAACTATTGTGAAGTTATTGATGAACTTTTGTTTCAACATGGTGGCTTAGCAGTCGTAAAAATACGACCTTAGAACAGTTTTTATTTATTTTATTTAATACTGTATTATTAGCGGCATTAGACATAAAGCCAGGATAGAAATAGCCACGAAGCAAAACAAATAAGGTTTTCATTCTTAGTTAGCTCATTTTATCTGCTTCATTATATGGAGCCAACTCGTTCTTCTTTAAACCAGTATCCGTATTCAGTATTTTTTTTTATAAGTAAAAATAATGGTTTCATAGTTTATCACTAAATCATAGCTCGACCTATTAACCATACATAATAGTAGACGTAAAATCGTATGTGGACTACATATCCGTAACTCCATTAACGATAGCATTAAATGCATACCATGACGTCCTGTCTAGTTATTTAATGTACTTAGATACTAAACTGTTATATTCATGTTATGTCACGATGTCTACGCGTATAATGATTTAATGAGAGGAGATATCGTGTCGTCGTGCGTTACATGATTGCATAGGACATCTCTTGAATATTCATTAGCCGCTTGTTGACAACATGTAGTTACAGATTGTTATTATAATGAAAATACTGTGAGCTATAGTTATTAGGTGATTGACCATACGTCGCTTTATCGTTTTCTATTGTTTTTGCTATATACTTAAAGATCTTAACTTACTATAAAAGTCGGAACCAGTCGGAACATATCTGACGAAATATGTGCCTCATATTATCGGTCTCGTAACCTTAGAATAGAGAACTACGAACCAAAAATTTTAACTCATACATTTAACCCACGATGCGTTATGCGAAGGCCATAAATAAACAATGCAAGACGCATCTTCCGTTAGATGTGTTCCGACACTAAAATTGTTTGTCAATAAAGGCAGTAGACAAAAGGGTTCGATTTGGCATGGAATGCTGTCGAGTCTAAGCCTGAACAAAACAAATATTTGTGTAGGATTTCCACCGTGTAAGTACGTGAATCGTATTACGGTGCACTTTGACTCCCGCAACTATCTGTATGGAAAGTCCTACACGCGTCACAACGCAAGATGAATTCTTAGTGTAGGTGTTGTTTTCGCGATCAATTACTAATTACCATAATTTCTTCTCTAGAACCTGTGGTCAAAGTACCGAACCAGCAGGCGGATTTAATGCCCCAGTTTCTCCCGGACCCTCGACATGGGTTCCTCTACATGTACGGTCCACGAGGAGACCAGCAGATGTTGAAGAAGCTGCCTTTTACAATACCGGAGTTAGTGGCGAACGCTCCTTGTCGTTCCACTGATGGTATCTTGTATACTGGGAAGAAGAGCGATACATGGTTTATGTTGGACCCTTTGACTGGGTCTAGGGAACACGTGTCAGGTATGTGATTAATATTGTTATTATTAACTTAATTTGTAATGTAATGTTTCGTGTGACACATGTGTAATTTATTTGATTCATCGTCATTTACTGGATTTAATTATGACTGTATTGTTTTTGTAAAAATATCAAAAGCTTTCTAGTAAAACAATCTACATTTTCAATGTTTATAGACCTGTTATAATGTGCCAATATTTACATTGTTTACAATAAATCATAACGTCGAATATCCGTTTGTATGCAACAGATTTTTTGTTTGACCTTTTTAGTTGTTAACCAACACTTACTGATCCATGAAACGTATCATAAATCTAATACATATAGGTATCCTATTTCCTATATATTCATACATGAAAGTCTATAAATATGGGTGTTTGTTTATTACTCCCTCAAAAACTAGTAAAAATACAAGATATCTATAAAAATCCGAAAAAATACGTTTCTAGATCTTTAGAAATATTTCAAGGCAAAATTATATTGGAAAATACGCCAGAAACATTTTGTTATCTACGGATTAGTAATTAAAATATTGGTACCGGACACCCGCCTCCATGTGTTCTGTGTCATGTCGCTATTATATTACATACAAAAACTATGACCACAAACCATTATTTTGTAATTGATGATGGACTCACAGCCTTTTTTCCCCCTCGTTTCGGGATGAGACGCTTGCACAGCGGTGGGACAGTAATGAGTTCAAAAAACATTTGCAAACACGTTTCCGGCGAAAAGATCTTATTTGTTAGAGTTTTTAGCACATAGAAACGTATCTTTCTCCCTTGGGAAATGGCGTGAACTACAGTAATTTGATCAGTTTATCGGTGTCCATGCGTTCAAATACATTTTTATCAGTTAAAATTGTCAATAACAGTATGTTAGCTTATCTGATATTGTCTGTCGGCTGTGTTTCAATTCCCCCCGGGCGATTAGGGTTATGTAAAGTCTTGTAATTTTTGTGATAATAGATTGGGGTTTTTATTAATAAATGTAAGTTGAACTTTCGTGTTATCTTCCACTCTCCCGGTCTGGGTCTACGGAGGCTATAAATGATGTTTATAAGACCAATTTAAAAGGGGAAATTACTCTGATTTATAAGTAAAAATACCGCTATTAAATGGTATGAGCGAAGTACAAAAAGGTCAAAACAAAAGATAATCAGCATTTTTGTTGGTTCGTTGTTCAAAATGATGATAATAATTATCTAACATTTGGTGACTGAATGACGATTGATTACTGGTAATTTTCGGACGATCTCAATCACTTAGCGCTAAATCTGCTTAAGCTTATCTATGTGCTAGGCCACAACTGCTTTTTATCTCAGTAGGCTTTTCTTTTACTTACGATAGAATAATGAGAGCGGGTGTCAAACACCCGTTCTCATTAATCTAACTTGAACTTGAAGAAGACATACAAATTATCCGTTGCATTAGTTGTTCATTTCAACCATACGAAAAAAAGATCCAAGTGAGCAAATGCAGTCTAAAAACAGCTCCATTTTTAGTAGGTCATAGTCCTCACCGGTTTCCTCGACTAAAAGAAAGAAAGTTATTTTTAAACAAATTTATATTTTAGGTTTCGACAAGTCCAAGATTTTCAAGAATACAGACGATAATACGTGCGTGCCAGATAAAAAGAGAGGCATATATGTAGCGAGAACTGAGTACAATATATTGATGCATGATTCCAAGAATGAGAATCATAAGTGGAATGTGACGTTCTTTGATTACACTTCTCATGCTATGGGCAAGGAACTGCTGAATGATTACGGTAAGCTGATTTCTATTGACTTATATCTTTGAACTGGCGCCGTACCCTTGAGTTAAAATTCTAGCGTGAGGGAGGGGTAGCGCTTAAAAGACTCATGATATAGCGCTACCCACGGCTCTTATTCTGAATTGTTGAATACAAAATGTTTGAGAACAAGTCATTTTCCATAATAGAAATAAATAACTTATTTAGGTCAAACAATACACATTCTAAATTGTATGAAAAATTTGGTAATAAATCAATTCCCCGTCATACACAACGGATTCCAGTCTTCGTGATTACTGTTGTAAATATTGAAAAAAAAAATGCTTTTTAAGGAAAAATATCCAATTGTCCATTATCCAGTGTTTTATGACATGAATAGCCTCGACCATAAACCACTTCAATAAAACTAGCGTAGCAACACATTTGGTAAACATATGCAGCTGGTCGCTATTGCTTACACAAACAATTAGGATTGCTTAGTAACAATTCTCACGGGGTTTTCAGAAGTTTTTCTTTTCAATTAGCAAAGGATTTATATCAAGTTCAAATGATTGCAACATAAGGTTTGAGCGTGACAGCTATTAGGAAGTTGAGGTTGTAGACCTCCGTAGCTCAGAGTACACGTAAAGCTGTCGGTCTTGCACCAATCTCTCTCCGGACTTGTTGGTTATCCGTCTCACGGGGCTATGAGAGTGATTGAACAAAAAGTGTACCTGTGTATTGCGCACTAATTTGGACTTTACAAACTAAAACCTGCAGAGTTGCTTGGTTTGAATGAAACTGGGCGCCGTAGCCAAATATTGGTTAGGAAGACATTAACAACTCAAAAATTAGGCTAAAATAATTACGCAAGTAATGTTATTCTTCTATCCAATCCAGGTATTATCCACTTCACTTCAACATCAAGTGGTCGAGTGATGTCCTTCGACCGAAAGACCGGCGACTTAGTATGGTCTCATAACTTCGAGACGCCAGTCGTAGCCGCCTACTTGCTAGACAGAGATGGACTTATCTCCGTCCCTTTTAACTCTATAGGAGATGATACGCTAGACCATATTATGGAGGATGCTACAACGTTGAGCAATGGGCAAGGGATAAAGAATTCAAATATTGAATTGTAGTAAGTATTTTTGTGATTATAAAAAGAAGTGTTATGATGTCGTAACAAATAGGTTTTATTATTATTTGTTACTAGCTGACCCGCGCAACTTCGCTTGCGTCCAATAAGAGAGAATGGGTGAAATTTTTCCCGTTTTTGTAACATTAATTACTGGTACTCCGCTCCTTTTGGTCGTAGCGTGATGATATATAGCCTATGTCCTTTCTCGGCTATCAAAATATCTCCATACTAAATTTCATGCAAATTGGTTCAGTAGTTTAGGCGTGATTGAGTAGCAGACAGACAGACAGACAGACAGACAGACAGACAGAGTTACTTTCGCATTTATAATATTAGTATGGATGAAATCAGGTTGATTTATTACGAGTAGGTACTTTTTTCAAAGTTTATTAGTAAAGTTCTTTTAGAAAGGCAGAGCCAGTTATGTTATAGACGATGTTCGGACATGCTACGTTAGTATAGAAATTAGACCTCTTATTTTGGATGTAACTGGGAAAATCCCGTAAGAAGTAACATAAAAGTGTTAATCTCTAACTGGTGATAAATAGTCATTGACCCTACGGTGGATGAAAAAACAAACGTAAGAAATGAATGAAGGACTGTTTGTATATTTCAATAACTAATTATAGGTGGCTACGAACAACATACCCGAGATTACAGCAATAACATGAAGTCGAGTGTGGCTATCAAACTGGACAACTCTACAAGCTATTTTAGACTTTATTGTTGAAGGAATAAGGTTTAAGATTCAACTGCTTTTAAAGTAGTGTTATGTAATATTCAGTACTGAAAACAATTTCCTTGTATTTGTTGTTGATATTTCTGTATGCACTAAATGTATGCATTTTGTCAAAATACCAATAATTTACATACTTATCTTTCAAAAAAAACTCCGGGATATCGATTAACTGGTTTTTTTTGTTGATACTTTTTTAAAATAAATAGTGAAATTTAAGTTCGCTCGTTGGGCGTTATTTACGGTGTAAAGGATATGATGAAAAATATTGGCTAACTTTAATATAAATACGATAAGGTTCTATTTAACCACATGTTTTGGGGTTTTATATTCAATTCAATTCAAAATAATAGGATATTAAAGGTAAAAACCACAAAATTTTCCTGTAGGTACGACTCCGCGTCCATTCTCGTACGAATCGTATGTTTAACCGATAAACACACATATAAGTATGTTTGTACAGGTGTATCAATTTGTTTGCTATTATTGAGGCTTGATGAAAAAGTGGTTAATTTATAATTATCAATTATTGATAACGGAAATTTAATTTTAGCACTTTTTTCCTTTTGTTTAAGACTTGATACTTACTTTATTTCGTTACAGTACAGTTTTTGCGAACAATAGTTATAATGTTAAGGTAAAAATAAAACTAAATATTTAAATTGTATTTCTTTGCAGTCCAACATTATACGTCGGAGAGCACAACCATGGTTTATATGCGTTATCGTCGCTAGTCGACAAAAATACTATAACGATATCGACCGGCCACACACAACCGCTACTCATAGAAGGACCTTCAGAAACTGAGGCGAAGCAAAACCAAGAAACGTACGAACCGTTTAAAAACGTACACTACAAACTTAAAGACTTAAACCTGCATGTAGCAGCGCCATACTTACTACTCGGGCACTACAAAGTTCCCGAATTGACGACAACATGGATGCCGCAAGTACCAAACTCGAATTTCCTCAACGTGCACAATTCACAGAATAGTGCAATGAAATTGATTAATGGGCAAGTCCATTCTGAGGGACAGAACGATGTTGAAAATGAGACGAATTTGAAGTCCAATTCTATATCTGTGTCGGTACAGACTGATGATTTATTCGAAGGCTTTACCTTCAGGCCAGGTCTTTGGTACAAGCAAGCGTACTTATGGTTCCATCAGCAAGAAAATCAAGTGTTGAAAGTCGCATTGATCATTCTCGTCGGCTTGGTGATTACCATGTTTTGGTATCTACGTTATCAGGTAATTGTAACTTTTTATCATATCTGTATGTAACAGTTTTTGTCAGACAACCGGCATTCTTTTGATAGACGTAAAAAATTGGCAATAGAAAGTTCGATTGGTCTTTTTCATACAATTCTAAGTTGACAAAGTCACGTTTTTGGACTAGAATATAACAATAGAATGATCTCTACAGGAATAAAACATATGGTACAATAAGTTACTGATATTATTGTCCTATACATAAATGTGACTTTACACTATAATCATTTGTAGTTTAATTAGTAAACGGCATTGTTGATACGGTCACACTTATAATGCAAATATATATATTCTAATAAGTCTAAATTAATTAATATTAGGTATATGTAGTTGCAGTGGAGTAGTTAGGTAGTCTGGGCATTGGTGCACAAAATAAACTATATACACCTTATCTACGACTCGATAAAAAGGCTTTTTTTGATGAGCCATACCATAGCTACCATATCATTGTGTAGTCTCAAAAACAGTTTATAATCCTCTCCAAGGCTTTATGAGATGAATTTCCACAGCTGAACAACTGTTTTAATCACTTTTCCGATCGCGTGTTCAGTCACGTGGCCTGTTGTTCACTCAATACACGCCAATTTAAACGTGATTGTTATTTATGCATACGGTAGCCTTATCACCACTTTATAGAGATTTCGAGTACATAAATACATACCTTTGAGTACGTCACTCATTGAGTTATGCATTTTATTATGATAAGTGGAAGGCATTATTCGATTAATTGATATTTTATCGCAAATTTCTGAGCCTCGTACGCGTGCAATTACTTTTGCACCTGTATTTTTAAGTTTCAAAAGCGATAGTGACATTTTATACTACTTATTCGATTTTTTTACACCTGTTACTTGGGAAATGAGTATTTCTATGCAGATGCCAGTATGCCTAGTTATTAATTAACTGTGGAAATTTGATAGGTAAAATACTTTTTGAACACAAATAAATACTGTTAGGTACGTTAAAATAGACGCAAGAATAACGTTTTCATTTTAAAAGTTTTGATTGAAAATCGCAAAATACTGTGAAAATAATCAAAGCTTACACAATGTTTAGAAATATGACAGTATCTAAGAAAGAAAGATCCACCTTTTCTTCGTAGCATCAATACTCTTTATGAACTGTTTGTCATTCGCATCATTCTTCCTCGAACTACACCGATCATGAGAAAATGCAAATGTCTCCGTGTTGTTGACACAGATGTTATGGGTCTGTTTAGAGTTGTAAAGTTGTTACTATATCGACAGTGCGACGTAAATACCACTAAATACTCGGTATTTGTACACATAAATAAATTATATGGAGGAAATAGGTTTTGCATGTTGCTGGCCACGTGCGTGAAACGTGGAAGATCCATGCAATATTTTATTTTATTTATCTTCATTTTCCTTTAATTTATTTAGGCGTCGGTGTGCCACAGCTGGACAAAGGCCTTTTCCGTAGACTTTAAGATCTCTCGGTTGTTTGTTATATTTTGTCATCTTTCCAGATGCAAATATACAAATTGCCTGCAGAGAGAAAGACCTTAGAATATTTTCACATTTACATGGTTGATTTTAAAAGAAAACGGTTGCTAGCGTAATCCAGTAGTTAATTAAAACAGTTAAAATATAATTGCATTTCGTATTGCGTAATGAGTTACAGTTTATATTCAACAGTAAAACTTCACATGGAAACCAATAATGACGAATAGTTATCAGTTCAATACTTACTTGTAAGAAACTGCATCGCTTATCTCTAGTCTAGTCTAAAGTATAGATAGATAGGTATCACGGAATGTGCATAAGTTCATAATTATTGTTATCTATGATCCAGTTTTGCTATCGGAAAATTATTCTAAAGGTCGTAGAAAATATATGTATGAATTTTAATAATAATGGAGTTGGGACGTAATCTGACCACAGATTTCTATGTAAAATTACAATGATTTTCTGATATCAATCTTTAAAATTATTGTTGAAATTAATGCGTACAAGTTTCGTTTTAAAATTGAATGTATGTTACTTTTATTATACAAATCTGTGAAGCGTAAAACTTTCTGAATTTTGGAAAAAATATCCGTTGTGACCCGTTTCAATACTTACTTACATACATACATACAACATATCACGGTAGTTTATTCGAAAGTGTAGCCAGAGGTGTATTAAATTCACCCGCTTTTCGCTATTTACTATGTTAGTCTCATGTAATAGGAGGCAGGTCTATTGCCATGTTATATTGCTCTTTACCAATCGCCATTTTATAGATACGTATGGCTTTTATCCCCTCTATCCGTGGGATTCCTACTTTGTTTTATAAGTTACGGCAAATTTGATAACTAATACCTACCTTTTAACCTGTACTTGCAACGATTATTATCTACAAGGACACCATGCCAATTAGTATTCAGTTTAAATTGATTATATTACACTATAATAATTATAATTAACTGAGAATCGGCCATATGGTTGTTCAATGCTTCGAACGTCAAAGAAACGATTACCATTAGTATTTATTACGATATCTGCATATTACAAATTGTCGTTCTTTGTGAATATAAATTAACAAGATTCAGGGCTAGTTTCACAGCCTATGAATTAGTGACCGCAAATGTATGAAACAGCTGAAATTTTTTTTATTTATTTACTATTAAAAAAAAGACAACTCCTGCACTAAGAATTGCTCTTGTGTCGCGGGGACTTTTACAAACAACGGACACAAAGTACAATCACACCCGAATCACACAATTATTTTTGGATCGCACAAATAATTGTCCCATGTGGGAATCGAACCCACGACCGCCCGACGCAATGGTACCGGCGACACAATGGTGGTGACCTAAACCTAAATTCCACCTGACATGGTATCTGATCGGTTGTCCAGAAGTGTCATAGTGTGTAAATAATATTTTCATGAGTTGAACTTATAGTGGTTTTTAGAGCACTATTGCGTTCACTGAGACCAATGTCCATTCTCTACAGTTGTTTAGACTTGTCACGATTTCCATATACTTGCTGGCAAAATGGTGTCTGATTTAGTTTTATTACTATGAGTCGGCCCCAGTCGTTTTACTTCGAAAAGTGTCTAGTTAAGTGCATCCTAGCTTATCATTAAAGCCATTGTAAAACCGGCTTGCTATTATTTACAAGGGTATAAGTTTACTACACGATGCCTATTACTGTATGTGAATGACATGTGCAGTTAGGTTCTGCAATATTTATATTCTTTTACGTAAGAAGCTAATGCGTGCACGTTGTCGTCCCTCACGCACTCATTACGAGCACGCATAATATTAAGATCATTACGCTTAAAATTATACTAACTTAACTGACTGACTCGACATCGTCCGGGTATAGTAAAATTTTATCCCGTTGATTTAATTCCCGTGGGACTTTTGATCTCATCGGTCCTCTACAAACTTTGGCCCTGCAATGAAAAAAATATTTAAAAAAATAACCAGATTAGTTTAGTTGTTTAAAAGTTAACGCGTACGTACATTTCGATGCTCCATTGTTATTTGTATAGATAAATACTTGCCTTAATTGTCAATAATGAAACGTTTTTCTCCTATTCCAGGCTCGCGAGTTCCAGCAGTTGTCTCAAGGCGGGTCTCGTAGTTCCAACGCATCGACATCGTCTAACGGCGAAGTGACCGGCCACTTGATGGACATCGGCAATGGAGAAGTGCGCATCGGAAGGATTACGTTCAACACCGATCAAGTGCTCGGCAAGGGCTGTGAAGGAACTTTTGTTTATAGGTATGACAAATTTTATATTTATAAGAAATTTTGAAGTAAGTATTGTTTGTCAAGAATTTACATATCTCCTGAGTAATCCATACAAATATTATAAATGCGAAATCTGTTACTCACATGTCTGTTACTCAATCACGCCTAAACTACTGAACCAATTTGCATGAAATTTGGTATGGAGATATTTTGATACCCAAGAAGGGACATAGGCTACTTTTTACCCCGGGAAAAAGACGCATTTCCATGGGAAAATTCAGGTGGCGGACGAAGTGTCGGGTAGAAGCTAGTAGTATAATAAGTTTACTCTGTCCTTTACAAAGTGATATCCTGCGTCAAATAAAGCAAGCCTAGGTAATATTTACATTATTTACCTAAAAAATATAACCTTCCTAAATGTTAACTGTAACTGCTGAAAAAATAAACACCTGACTAGAATAACACTTTTTTACATATTTACTCTTTAGTCTGAGTAAATATTGTGGTAGACAGACATAACTTATTTGTGTTTGTTTTGATCAACGCGCAATGTGCACAAAGTTAACTTAGACTTTCATGGCATAAGTATATAAATAGAATTTGACAGCAGTAACTTGGATAAATATTTATATGTATAAAATGTCAAATTCATATTCTGTATTTTGTATTTCAGAGGCACATTCGACAAACGCGCGGTGGCGGTAAAGCGGCTGTTACCCGAATGTTTTACCTTCGCGGACCGCGAGGTGGCGCTGTTGCGAGAGTCAGATGCGCACGCGCATGTTGTGCGGTATTACTGCACTGAAAGGGATAAACAATTTAGGTAAGAGATAATACAGAGTATATAAGTAAAAATTAAAAATGTATGAAGCTACAGAAATATATCATTCAGAAAAACTTGCCTTCATAATTGACATGGAACTATAAAAGATTTGAATTAATCTTTTTATTTCAATAAATATGTACTAGTTATTAAAATAAAAGCATATTTTGCAATACTAATTAAAACATTTAAAATTTGTTATATTTCAGGTATATTGCATTGGAGTTGTGTTCGGCGACATTACAAGATTACGTAGAAAAGAAGTTGAACTTTGAATGCACGATTGATTCCGTAGAAGTACTAAGACAAGCCACAATGGGTCTCTCGCATTTACATTCTATGGATATAGGTGAGGACCTGGATTTATAAATACTTGCTTACATACATCAAATAAATACGTACATAATATCATGCCTGTTATACGCGAAGGTGTAATAACCCACTTGTCGCCATTGGCAATGTTAGTCCCGTGTAATAGGGGGCGTTACAGTGGCGGTCGGATTCACTACCAAACGCGCTACAGCGGCAGTCTAAATTAAATTATGAAACGTATATTGATGTTCCTCTGGCTAAGACATTATTTTCATATTGATTGTTACAAATCAGTGGCTACACCCCTAATTGACAAAAGAGGCGTCATCATCTATCATTGTAATTGTTATCAATAATAAAACAGATTTTTTACTTCCCAGTGCACCGTGACATAAAGCCCCACAACGTGCTCCTATCAATGCCGACGGGCGCGGGTGAAGTGCGTGCAATGATATCCGACTTCGGTCTGTCTAAGAAGTTGAACATCGGTCGAGTGAGCTTCTCGCGGCGGTCGGGGGTTACCGGCACTGATGGATGGATCGCGCCTGAGATGATCAATGGAGAAAGAACGGTACGTGTATTGCTTATTATATAGCCTTAGTTGTATAAGTTATTTTATCGGCGACACTCCGAAATAAGGTCGGTGATCCAACGTAATGTGGGTCAATATGCCAAGTGTGGCTCGTGCACAAGACAGTTTAAATTTGGACCTCGTCTTTGTATATTGTGACGTGGTGCCAAAGGGGCAAAAAATAATTATGAATGACTGCCTAAGACAGTAAATTTATGTCATCTTTTATAAACATGCTATTTTGCTTTTCTAATTCAATTGAAATTTAACCAATTTTTTTTTGTTTCAGACGACATCAGTAGACATATTCTCATTGGGCTGTGTGTTTTACTACGTGTTATCGAAGGGCATGCATCCATTTGGTGATATGCTTAGAAGACAGGCGAATATACTCACAGGGGATTATAACTTAGAACAACTTGAGTAAGTAACTTACTGCTGTCAAACATTGTTAACTATAGTATTAAATTAAGGGGCTTTGTTTTTGTACATTAGAATACTGGCTAAAACCATTATAATATGTATACAGCGCTGATTGCACGTAAGGTGATTATAATGATGCGTTATAAAAACAGACTATTGTACCATCCGAATCTCGTTCATGAGATTCTCCTTACTTCACAACTTACTAATTTTACACTTAAAAATCATTTAATTTCTAATACTGTTATTATTATTCTACAGTAAAATACTACCAGAAGAAGAAGTGCTTCTTACAAAAATCCTGATCCGCGCTATGATCTCACCGCGGCCGGGCGCCAGACCTCCTTGTGAAACAGTACTCAAATACCCCATGTTCTGGGGCAAGCAGAGCATACTTAACTTCTTACAGGTAACATTATCCATACTAATATTATAAATGCGAAAGTAACTCTGTCTGTCTGTCTGTCTGTCTGTCTGCTACTCAATCACGCCTAAACTACTGAACCAATTTGCATGAAATTTGGTATGGAGATATTTTGATACCCGAGAAAGGACATAGGCTACTTTTTACCCCGGGTAAATTACGCATTTCCCGGGAAAATTCAGGTGGCGAATGAAGTCGCGAATAATCAATATAATAATGACATTAAATTAACAAAATTCCGTTGTCATGGCAACTGTTTTAATGACGGATATGCCTTAGCGCGAATTCGTTATATTAGGAGATATTTAAATAATTTTGATATATTTTTCGTGAAAAAAAAGGCATATTTTGTATCATCACGCTACGACCAATAGGAGCAGAGTAACAGTAAAAAGTTATAAAAACGTGGAAAATTCTGACCCATTCTGTCTTATGTGACGCAAGCGAAGTTGCGCGGGTCAGCTAGTATTACATTAAAAATAATATAATCAGATATAAGCACACTCGGCGCATTTTCGATGCCCAAAAACAGGGACTATGACGCCCGTACCTAACCAAACCACCAAAGTGTAGGCTATATGGACCAACAGAAACAAACAAAATAGACAGATAATTATGGCCACATATTATTATATGTTATTTTATACTTTGGCACTATGACGCCTGTTTTTACTATACGAAGCTGTGAGGTATAAGGGAAACAAATTGAAACAAACGAAGTTCATCATCATCAGTTAGTTTTCATACTTGGTTTTACACGGTGAAATACAGTTCCACTTATGTGAACTTCATTTGTTTTGTTGGTTCGCGTTGTGAAATGCGCTTCACGAACACTCACGTATACGTAAACGTGCACGTATCGTCAAACAGGTAATTAAGAAATTAGATATAATACGTTGAACAACTAATTTATTCTGTATCATTTAAAATATACTGGAATTATTGGTCTTAAAACTTCCTATATCTTCCCAGTTTGGTTTTGGTAGGTAATAAGTCTTTATGAAAATAAACTGCGCACATGATCATCGTATTACGCACGGGAGTCGCGGGTCAAATATATTTTGATGTAGAGTCCAACCAGATAAAAATAAAATAAAAATTGCGTAACGTAGTACGCCGTAAAATAAATCGTTGTATTGAATTCTGCCCACGTGAATAGAATCCTTAGATAAAACAATACCCTATGTTTCAATACAGCTTATAAACTCTCATTCTCGTATTCATAAAAATATATGAAGTTATTAAAGGCTTATAAAGTGTTTTGTTCCTTTCACTCCTAAGCGAAATGAAAAAGAGAAAACATATTATAGTAGCTTTTTAACTAAAATAGGTTTAACACATTGTTTATGAATTAGGGGGTCAGTGCCAAATTTCGCCTATTCTGTACACCCTCAGAAAAAAAATGCATTTATCCATACTAATATTATAAATGCGAAAGTAACTCTGTCTGTCTGTCTGTCTGTCTGTCTGCTACTCAATCACGCCTAAACTACTGAACGAAATTGCATGAAATTTGATATGGAGATATTTTAATACCCAAGAAAGGACATAGGCTACTTTTTACCCCGGGAAAATGACACATTTCCCGGGAAAATTCAGGTGGCGAACGAAGTCGCGAGTAATCAATATTATAATGACATTTGAATTAACAAAATTCCGTTGTCATGGCAACTGTTTAAATGGCGGATATGCCTTAGCGCGACTTCGTTATATTAAGAGATATAAATAATTTTGAGAATATTTTTCGTGAAAAAAAAAGCATATTTTATATCATCGTAAAAAGTGTTACAAAAACGTGGAAAATTCTGACCCATTCTCTCTTATGTGACGCAAGCGAAGTTGCGCGGGTCAGCTAGTCTATTATAAATGTAAGAAGTAGAAGTGGAATATATATTTATCAGTTGGTAATACTAGTCTTAATTTAATTTTTTACCATTTATATCATGTGTATCGTAATTTTTATACTTGCTAAAAATCAATATCAAATCAAATCGCACTTAAAAATAGGTACTTATTACTTAAAAGATTTGTAAAGCGTAACGCTGGAGTAATGACCTCTCTTATCATGTTGTATAATAGATAAGTAAGTAGGCATAAAATGTTTTATAAATTAACTACTACTAGTTACAATATACCGCCACTTGCTTATCATTAGTTGTACCAGAGTTTAATTCAGTCTATAATGTACTGAATGACATTGGCTTTCCTTTAGAGGTCAAGTTCAATACAATGTGTGAATTTCAACCTGACCTTGAGTCCAATGTCGTTCCCAATGACATTACTTTGTAAATTGAGGTCGCAGTACCTACTATAGGTTCAAATGTGTACTTTAGTGTGTACACGATAAGGATCAAATTTTAAAGTCTATCTTAAAGTACATACCTCTTTGATCTGCTTCCTTTTTTATAAGGCTTATCGGTTATTGACTTGTGTATGCCCAAAAATGTAAGGTCGTGTTTTTAAAAAATCATTTGAGTTATACTTTAGCATTCCAAGGAATGTGGGGTTTTTACGTCGTCAAAAAAAATTGTGCTTGCAGGATTCACAGGCTGGCTTATTATGCACAATAAATTCATAGCGGTACTTATAGGTACATGCAATAGAGGGTAACATCATGGTAGAGATCAAACATTACACTATTCCTATTTTTGATATTAAGTAGTGGTCTAAAGTGTACTGTTTTGTCCAGGACGTAAGCGACCAGGTAGAGAGTGGTGGCTGTGGGTCGGAGGCGGCGCTAGAACGTGGCGCCCGACGTGTGGTGCGCGGGGACTGGCGCGCGCGTGTATGTGCCGCCGTGGCCAACGACCTGCGGGCGCGCAGGACATACCGCGGGGACCGCGCCGCACACCTACTGAGAGCTATACGGAATAAGGTACATAACGCCTTTTTACAGCTTCTACTGTCCTATTTGTTCAAATGATTCGTTCATTCATAAATACAAAAGAGAAAACCGAACTGTTACCTCGGATATAGTCAACACTGAATCAAAAATGGATAACAATCATATAACCTTTTCCTTGACATCGGTTAAAAAGACAATATTAATAAACAAGCATATTTCTCCCAACAGAAACATCACTACAGAGAACTAGAAGTAGATGTGAGAGACAGCCTAGGCAAGTTGCCAGATGGATTCGTCACGTACTGGCTCAGGAGGTTCCCGCTACTATTACCACACGTATGGCTACAAATGCAAGACTACCGCGCCGAGGACATCCTGCAAGCGTACTACCCGCGCTCCTTCACCTTCAACAGAGAAGACGTCGCCGAACTCAACGACGACTGGGACCATGAAGAAATACCCGAAGAAATGTGCGATCCGGAAAGAAATTGCCTGTTTCAGAAGAGTAGAGTGTTCTACGATGAAAACTTAGACCAGAATAGGTATAAAAAAGAAGGGTCTCCTAGAGCATCGCCGAGGAAACGAGTCGATTGGAGAAGCGAACCGAGGCAAGATGACGTCAGACTTAGGGACAGACATTACTATAAGAAAAAAGAGAAAAAACGGGAGGACATGCCAGTATGGACGTTGCCTCCACAGTGAACGTAGGTTAGTGTAAGTTAATACTAGAAATCACAGGGAAGATATTTGTTAAGAGTAAGTAGACAACGACATGTGCTTATTGGCTGTCTGAGTGCGTCCTTTGAAGTCTCAAGTAACCAATCCATATGACTATACTCGTGGCATTACAAACGTGCGAAATAAGTCATGTCATTTTATCGGAGTCTCTCGCTCGCACTTACACATTTTCGCATTCTTATGATTATGACGTAGTTCGGACGTTTGTGACGTACTGAGTAAGGCAACAAACTTTCCGGATAATTACTGAGAGATTATTAAATAGCCCCAAACGAAAGGATGTTTTATGAACTAGAGTCAGCAAGTGATATTGCGAAGTGGAATGATGCGTGCACGTTGTCTTTAGTCGTTTAGTCAATATCGCTAGTGTAGCGTCAGTGCAAAACTTGCAAATTGTAAGTATTATTATTAAATTAGTTTTTAATTCTAGGCGTGATCATCCAGTGAATGAGAATTTTCGCAAGACAGCCTTGAATGGTAGGCGTAGTTTGATAAAAGTAAAAGTTGGTCACTGTTTTTGTAAATCAAAGCAGCACCGATGGTTTTAAAAACTGCCTTTAGTCTTTGTCACACGTATGAAAAAAAGATTATAAATTTAGTGCTTGTTTATGTTTTTTCTATACTTTTATTAACGATTTCTGACCGCCTCTGAAGCGCAGTGGTAAAGGTGGCCGCAACGCCACTACTGGTGCGACAAGAGGTTGTGGGTTCTATTCCCACACGGAACAAATATTTGTGCGATCCACAAGTAGTGGTTTCCGGTCTGGTTGTACTTTGTGTCCGTTGTTTGTACGTTTGTAAGACGCAAGAGCAATTCTTAGTGCGGGAGTTGTCTTTTTTAAAAGAAAGAAGAAAGAAAGGTAACAATTTTATGAACGCACACGATAAATCACGCTAATACTATCATAGTAGAAGTGATTTTGTCGATATTTTATTAGGCAAATACTGTTTTTCTTGTCTAGTTATAAAGTAATGCGAAATGCACAAGATTATTATATAATATATTGTATAATTATGTTGTATAATTATTATTTATTTAGATAAATTTATATTACGTTAAGTATAAAGGACAATTAATATATTACAAATAATTAAGTACTTTAATAGATCTCTAATGATTGTAGATTAATTTAGTTATTAGTGTGTTATGTTGAATGAGTTGAGTTTGGGACCAAGTGGTGCAAGAGTATCAATTTGGAATGTATTTGAAAGCATTTGCGAGGAAAACGTTATGTAGTATAATGTTTATAAAAAAAGGTGTCGACAAGTTAGTAGTCATAATCGAGCTATAATTTTATTATTTTTATGTAGAGATTGTGTCATCATCAAGAAAACAACTCGATGAGCACTACAGCTTCGAAAATATAAAAGAATATTGAATTACGAAAATCTGATATAAACAAACTAAATTAAATACTAAACTCATAACTAATTTTGAGATCGATTGGCATGTTTGCTTTACGAACGTGTAGTCTTTAAGATTGGTTAGTTTAGTGTAATACGATTTGACACTGCCGTTTCAATCTTACAGATTTTGATGATATTAATAGATTGTTTCAAATTCATGACCCTGTTTACAAATATGGCATATATCTCAACTTAAAATCGGCAGACAACAGACAGGTTTAAAAGGTGATACAATCAGTAATAAACAACTTGTGGTCACCTTTACCAACAGGTTTCGATATTAGATGTCCAAATAATGATATCAAGTCATTACATTATCAAGTCAAATGTTCAATGCAAATGCTTATCGCTTTATGCAAACATCACACGTATCTCATATATACTATATTTAGTTATCGAACTATATTTACTGCTGGATTGCAAATAAATTGAGGAAATATTGCGACTAGTTTTATGTCGCGGCCGTTACATTCCTTATGTATTTTATTGATATAGTAATAGCACATATGTTTGAAAAGTAATTGGTTATTTACTTTCGTTTTAAATGTTCAAACACCCCATGTTTTTAATTAAAGGTGTTATGTGTATCTTTGGCGACATATATTTATTGTTTTCTTTATGAAAAACGTATAATTACGTATACGTTAAGCACTATACAATCTCGCGTATACGTGCTTTTATAAGTGTCGAAATATTTTTTGTAGTATCGGTTCTAACGCACAAAGCCTTTTTTAATTTTAAGTACACGTGAGTAAACACGTGTATAGAGATCCAACTTTTAGCCTGCGAACTTATATTTACAATAATAACAACGTAAAATTGTGTAAAAGATAAAAGCGGGTCACAAGTGATTATGCGTTAGTGTAAACGGGTGGCGAGGCGACATCGCAACGTATTAAGTAATCATTTAAATTAAATTATTGTATGTTTGTGCGTAGAATTGATATGGTTACGAATAATTTTTATGCTGACTAAATGTCCCAGAATGACAATATTTTGCGTATTTGCGTTTGAAAAGAATGTGATTTTCGGTAATGTAGTACAAACGAATAATTGATTGATTAAACACTTTTGATGTGTGATTTCGGCACCTTCATCCGTCTACATTATCTCTCCTGAGTTTAATTTTTTAGTACATTTTAAAGCTTATTAACTTATTAATCTTGCATATGTGTCCTTTCTACGGAAATTAAAGCGTGCTGTTTTAATATTACTGATATATTTTATAAAACCTAATTAAATATTTAAAACGAGATTTGTTTTTGGTGCTAAGACAGTATAAATCGGAATATTTTATGCGTGTAGGTTTTCAAACACACAAATAGAGATAGTTGTTAGAATGTCGCGAATGATTCATAATGCGGACGCCCAAATCTAATAGGTTAATTAAAAAAATATTTTAACGTTCACATACTCATGTTTTATGTATGGACCAAGAATTCGCAGATAACTTGAGATCTCTCATACCTACTTATCTACCTTCTAATATCTTTTAAATGCTAATATTATTTTGTTCAAAGGTTAGCAGATATTAGTTTTAATTCTCATAATTTGAATGCTGGGCGATGTTATCTTTCGCGATTTAGATATGGTTGCTTTTTAGTGTTCCATACAGGTTTCTAGGACACAAATATTAGATAAATGTCATATAGTTAGGTACTAACACGATTTCGAAAACTCAATATGTGTTAAAGAAATATTTATTCCTATAATTTACTTCACGAAAACAGCGCCTCTTACTTAAGAAGAAAAGCAAGGATGATATGGTGATCGTAATAATTCATCTGTTGATTTTGTTTATACAAAAAAAACAGCTAACGTAACCTTAGCGACCATACATAATATAACATTTTAACGCGGACTGCTTATAAGGTCGCGATTGCACAACATTATAGTTCATGGTATTATAAATGAAATATCTGAACGTCAGTAGGTACTCGACCGGTGACGTCATATTATAATTTAAAACCAAAAGTAATCGTAATGCAAAACCTGTTATTGAACTAAATATCAAGGTTCACGAGTGTGGTTTAGAACTTTGGAACATAATATGTGGGCAACCTCTTAAGTTATGATATAGTTGCTATGTCAATGATAGTACATTATGGACCAAGATCCCAGAGCTGCCAGACCTACGTCATTTTAGCAAAGCTGAAACTTTGAGGATTGTTAGTATAAAGGGTCTGTTAAGAGGTATGCACATCCACTACCTTGAAAGCGGGGCCGTTTCTGAGGTAGCGCGGAGTGAAGGTGCGTAAAAAACGACCCAACCCACGTTATAGTAGCAAAGTTGGTTTTCAGATATGTTATTAATGATATTATGTAGAATTAAGATTGACTATTGCCAGACCGTTTCCCGGGGCCATTACTTCTGCCAGACGCCTTAAATGTTATAAAAAAATGAGGTCAACTACGTCATAGTAGCAAGCCTAAATTTTATATATGTTATTAAAGGTACAATTTTAAGACCCCCTGTATGCGGACAGACCATTCCGCGGGGCCCTTCGTCCCCTAGACGCCATTAAACTTTCCCTATGAGTGCGAGAGTAAGAGCATTATTCATACGCATAAATGAAAAACAATTGAATTAAAAAAATAAAAATTGAAAAATTATTGAATACTAACTGACCCGCGCATCTTTGCTTGCGTCACTTAAGAGAAATAGGTCAAAATGTTACATAAACGGGTTATGTAACATTTTTCACTGGTACTCTGCTCCTATTGGTCGTAGCGTGATGATATATAGCTTATAGCTTTTCTCAATAAATAGGCTATCCAACAGTAAAATATTTTTTTATTCGCACCAGTAGTTCCTGAGATTAGCGCGTTCACACAAACAAACAAACTTCTCAGCTTTATAAAATTAGTATAGATTAAAAGTACTTGGAATGTTTAGGAAGATAAGTAACATTATTTTGGGAATTATTTTAAAAATAGATATGGTTTACACTATTCACAAAAATTATGAAAAAAAAATTGTAGTCATTCATCATCATCATCATTATCTGAGCTCTTACTTCCCTCATCAAATTGAATATTTAAATCATCTCCACCATCGTCTTCATTGTTACTTGAATTCTCTGTAAAAAAAAATGTAGGTAATGATGTTGAAAACAGTTACAAGTAGGTATATTGAAATAATAAAATAATGAAATAAAATAATATAATAATATAATATATAATATAATATTAATAATTGAAATAATGTTACTTATCTTCCTAAACATTCCAAGTACTTTTAATCTATACTAATTTTATAAAGCTGAGAAGTTTGTTTGTTTGTGTGAACGCGCTAATCTCAGGAACTACTGGTGCGAATAAAAAAATATTTTACTGTTGGATAGCCTATTTATTGAGAAAAGCTATAAGCTATATATCATCACGCTACGACCAATAGGAGCAGAGTACCAGTGAAAAATGTTACATAACCCGTTTATGTAACATTTTGACCTATTTCTCTTAAGTGACGCAAGCAAAGATGCGCGGGTCAGTTAGTATTCAATAATTTTTCAATTTTTATTTTTTTAATTCAATTGTTTTTCATTTATGCGTATGAATAATGCTCTTACTCTCGCACTCATAGGGAAAGTTTAATGGCGTCTAGGGGACGAAGGGCCCCGCGGAATGGTCTGTCCGCATACAGGGGGTCTTAAAATTGTACCTTTAATAACATATATAAAATTTAGGCTTGCTACTATGACGTAGTTGACCTCATTTTTTTATAACATTTAAGGCGTCTGGCAGAAGTAATGGCCCCGGGAAACGGTCTGGCAATAGTCAATCTTAATTCTACATAATATCATTAATAACATATCTGAAAACCAACTTTGCTACTATAACGTGGGTTGGGTCGTTTTTTACGCACCTTCACTCCGCGCTACCTCAGAAACGGCCCCGCTTTCAAGGTAGTGGATGTGCATACCTCTTAACAGACCCTTTATACTAACAATCCTCAAAGTTTCAGCTTTGCTAAAATGACGTAGGTCTGGCAGCTCTGGGATCTTACTCTATTACTATTCTCATTGACAATATTACGCGTTTGTTATTATAACGTTATTGTTTTACTGTTACTATGGAATGTATGACGAATGTCCCTTTTCAGGGAAATGGATGCACAATGAATCATTCGCGACTGTTATAAATAATGTTCCTGTGAATTGTAAATATTAGTTAAGTACTTAAATGTTAATATATTATAGTTTTAACTAACGTCTAAGTGTTGATCGCAGCAGGATACTGTGTACATTAAATCAATGACCTAAACATATTAAATATTACCTAATATATATTATTGAGATTGGCTTTTAAACATAGAAGATTTTTTACCAAGTGATATTTTAATGAATTTTTATGTATTATTTCGAAATTGATCACGAATTTGTGTCGTTCAGACTAACTGATGCTCAAATTGTTTGTATATTTGTATTGTAAATACCAAATAAAATATACTACATTTGTGAAATAGTTGTTTCATTTTGTATAATAAATATAAACACGACATACTCATACAAATATATTTTATTGTCAGTCAAACTTAAACATAAAATAACAATGATTATTTAAAAAATTAAAGAATACTATTGTTATAAATCAGTCTTAGAAAAAAATATTGTGGGTTAGTTGAGTACATAATGGCACAGAGCAAAGTTGAGTTATTTTTTGTGCAAGTGAACATAAAGAAACACAGACACTACTAACAGGTTTACATAGTTTTTATGTTATACTGATTGATACCTACTGACCTTCAAAATATTTTAATAAGTGCTCAGAAAAAAAACTCGTCTAATCATAGCCTATTTGTGATTCTTTAAGTAGTGAAAAAATGAACACAGAAATAGAATAGATAGAGTATTAAAAAAATATAGTAGTATAAATACGATATCAAAAATTGGAATGTATTTAAAAAAACAAATGCAGATAATCTCCATACAAAAATAAAATAAATTGGTATCAAATTAAAGCTATGAAATACATCTGTCCTTATTCGATAATTACGCCGGCTAGAGTATACACCACTAAACAAAATCCTGATACAAAATATTAAGTAGTTACTTAATTCTATTTGCATATTTCTCTATTAAATCTATGATTGTTAAATGTACCTTTTCCTTGGCTAATGTCAGAGCACATTTGTCTGCTCCATTTAGCATGGATATGTCAGGGTTGTATGTAATCAATATTTTCGCAGCTCCGATATTCCCCATTGCGCTGACGTCGTGTAGGGGCGTGTTGCCGGCCAGATCTATCGCATTTATATTAGCGCCGTTGTCCAGTAGAAACCGTATCACGTGGATTTTGTTATTCAAAGCAGCCAAATGAAGAGGTGTCTGCCCTTTCTTATTAATACAGTTAATATTTGCTTTATTCAGCAACAAGATTTTGCATAATTCATCCAGTCCATATCTAGCTGCATAATGTAAAGCAGTAAATCCATTGGTATCAGCAAAATTAATATCAAAGTCTGATGAATCTGAACCAGTCTTCTTCCTGCATCTCTGGCATCCACACAATGGATGGCAAAGTCCACTATCTGGCTTATTATCCATATCCACATAGGCAGCATAGTTGATGTTCATGTAAAAACAGGCAAGTTTCACATCACCATAGGATATAGCTTTTAATATTCTCTCTATTAACTTCAAGTTTTCCACAGCTTTTGTCACTTTATTAGTTTCATTACTAATACTCATCTTCTGTAACTTAAGAACAGGGTCATTTTTGCAATTCAAAGCTTTAACATCAGAACTTGTGATATGTATGTACTCATACAAGTTTGGGGTGCATGATTTGAGGACTTGTAAAATTTTCAAATTGTGTGCATAGTCAAATGCAGTTTTGTTATTTCGATTCTGCAAGGATGGTTCGGCGCCATTTTCAATCAGCAGTCTAGCAATCCCTTCGTAGCCCCACTTAGAGGCTAGATGTAGAGGTGTGTTCCCACTCTCATTCACACAATTTATTTTAATCTTTCTTCTACTGTGCTCGGCAAAGTATATAAGTGCTTTGACACAATTGAGGTGTCCATTATTGACAGCCATGTGGAGTGGCGTGTTCTTATCAATGTTTGCCTGGTTTATGTCAGCTCCAGAATGTAGTAATAACAGTAATGCATTTTGGTGTCCTCTTGAAGATGCATAATGTAGTGGGGTGCATTCATTAAGATCTGTTGCATTTACCTCTGCACCCATTTCTATGAGGCACTCTACTACATTAGCTTTTCCATGGATACATGCCACATGTAATGCTGTTAAACCATGACTGTCCCTAGACGTTACAGTCGGTGATGTCTTTAAAAGATTCTTTGAAATTTTGCAGCAACATTTTTTGCAATTACACAGTGGGTGACAAAGTTTGTGATATATCTCTGTATCACTGTCATCATCATCATCATCTGTCAGGTTCACATCCATGGTTATTTTAAGGATGTTATTTTCATCTTGGTTAAAACCTGCAAGGTGCTTTTGATTTTTCTGCAATATTGCTTGCACTTGTTCACAATGGTTAGCTTTGATAAGTTCAAAGATGTATTCAAGTGTTTCTTCTCTTCCATTAGTATCAGATGTTGAAATGGATTCAGTGAGACTGCCCTTTCTTTCCCTAGTAGTACTTAAGTTGTCCTCTGTGAGGTTACTTTCATAGTAATATGATTCAGGATCTGGTGGACCGGCTAAGGCACCAGATTGTATGTGTTCTATCACTGCTTCTAAGGTAGTTATAAGGAATGCACTTTCATCACCATCACCGCGGCCAACACCACTGAATCTAAACTCTTTCATGTAAGTCAGTTGACTGTACCAATTAGGCAGTCCTGACTTGATAACAAGAAACACAAACACTGGTAACAAATCATCAGCAGTAAGTAGAACAATGTTATTGCTATCATCTCTCTTGTTGATAGCATTCAAAGCTTGTTTCACACACAAAACCTTTTCCAAAACTGTGTTGTAAGTGTCTATTTTAGAAAGTATTTGTTTTGCTTTAGGAACTGCATGGTACAAGTCCTTTTTTATGTCAAGGTCTCTAAGTTGTATGTCACACATGTTGCGGATCTTCTTGTTGAGGTGTGAGTCTTCATAGGCACAGCAGGTACAGATGGGCTTGAACAAGGCATCAAACAGTAAGTGTTGCATGTAACATTCTACAGCTAACTTGATGTTTTCTAACACTTGCTTACAAGACTTTGATTTATCCCTTAGCCTTCTGTTTTGAAGTGCAATCTGAAGGCACTGGGTGTACAGTTCACTGACAGTGTCTCTAAGAGGTGCCACTGCTACAGGGAGTGTTGGATGTTTCTTCAAAAATATTTGCACACTGTGTTCAATTTGATCAAGGACTTGTCGGCCAGCAGCTTGAGTCCACAATAAATCTATGCAGTCATTAATAGATATGAGGTATTCCTTAGAGATTGTGTTATCACTGAAACTGGCAGTAGGTTCGAGTGGAGTTTCTATGCACCAAACCTTGTATTTGATGAAATCTTCTGTGTAGAATGTCTCTTCAAATAGTATATGGCTTTGTAAAGGCAGTCCTTTGGTCACTTCTAATGTAATTACTTTATTAGTTACGGTCACTTGTTTTTCTGTAAGCGTGCTGTAGTGTGTTTCCGGTAATTCATCACTTGGCACAAGTATATGAGCACAAAAGTCTTCCACGGTGAATACACGACTCGTCAAACTTCCAATCCTCGGTACACATATTACCCAAGATTGTGTTATACAGTGTTGAAATAAATTTGCGTATTCCGTTTTCAATTCCACAAAGAATGGGTTATCGGAGATGATCTCGTCGTAGGTCCCATCCATGTTTAATTTGATGTTTGTTCCGTATTTTAAAAGCAACTAATATCTAAACGACGACGTAAGTTTGAAGAATTTGTAACTATGTAGTTTCGAAATTGTTATTCGTGTGTGACGGAATATTAATTAAGTTGCAAAGCCTCAGTAAGGTACTAATCACAAAATCACAAGCTGCTCATGGCCTTGCATGGCGAACGACTGAATTTGACAACTGCTTTTGTTGACATCGCAACTGTCACTGTCAGTGGAATTGATAAGCTTACCACAGATTAGATAATAACAATATAATTTGTAAACTAATAAACCTGTGAAATAACAAGTATGATAAAACTATAAACATTTTCTCTAAAATTAACCATTTATTTTTATAAACAAATTGATATGTATGAAAATATAAATAAAACGAACAAATTTAGTATTTAAGTATTTATATTTAAAAATTATTATTTATTTTAAGATCTTAATCTTATTAAATATCCGTTACAGTCTTTATTTAAACTTACCCATTATTACAAATATTACTTATCTATCCTCTTCCACCTCGTCCGCCTCCAAATCCACCACCGCGGCCGCCAAAGCCTCTACCGCCTCCGAAACCCCGGCCTCCAAAGCCCCGGCCTCCGAAGCCTCTACCACCGAAGCCCCTACCGCCGAAGCCTCTTCCACCGAAGCCTCTTCCGCCAAATCCCCTGCCTCCGAAACCTCGTCCGCCGTACCATCCTCCTCCACCAATTAATATGGGAAGTATGATGGGAGCTGTAATGAAATATTGCAACGTAAAACAAGTTGTATCGCTCTAGATGTTCATTGTCTAACCTTTAAAATGTGTGCGTATCATCATCCAACCTTTAAAAAGTGTGCTATCGATGTTAATATACAGGAATGGCATTATCATATCAGTTAATTTGCACGGGGAATTATATTTAGGTAGGTACCTATTATAACATCAGAGTAGTAAATAAGGAGTAGTAATGTAATCAGAAGATTATGATAAGTTATAGGTAATCTCTTCCGTACATGCCTCGTTATATCAATGCGGCTATTGAAATAATAGTCAAGATTATATCTGACAGTCTGGCTTAATGCAGTTTTATTGCAAACATGATTAACAATTTAAAACATTTTTTTTCACAATACCTAATTGATGGGTAGCGAGTATTGCGACTTACTAAATTATTGAATTACTTACGTCTGCGATAATAATATGGATCATAATAGAATTGTCGTTTCACTCTCGATATGGTGTCCTTTGTGTGGTCTCCAGTGTGGTTGACATCTCCAATTTCATTTTCGTTTAGTATTAGATTCTTTAATGGATTCAATATTTCGTCCAGTTTTTCTGTCGTTTGTTCCACGTCCTTAACTTCTTTTGTAGTATAAATTTCTTGTATACTTATAGCTAATACGATGATTATAGTCCACTTATGTTTCTGGAATTAAGTAGGTTATAAGTACAATAAAACAATTATTCGGTTGGTTTATCGATAATAATTTGTAAAAAGATTCTTTAATCTTATAAGTGACAAGATTATAGCTCATTTAATTTTCTTAATGACATTTAACATTAGCGTGTCATTAGTGGTTTGGTGACTTGATACGTGTCGTACATATTGCTCAATGATATTAATATTTAATCGTCCAAGTAATTTAATAAAGTAATTGTATTTGCGATCAATTCGGTAGCCTTCGCGTAGCCCGGCCCATTCAATAGAGAACATTATAAATGGAATCGAATACCGAATGCTACATTCACATTAAGCTTTTAGCTAACTCTAAATTAGGTACAGACTGTGGTCAAAATATTCTGGCATTCAGGGACTTTACGCTATGCTTTTTTTAAGACGTCACCATTGAAAAATAGTCAAGCTAACAATAAACTCTAGTAACTGGACTGAATAACGACTAGGAAAGAGCTACTTTACTTAGTGTACCCTTATAAACAAGCGGCACCTATAATATAAACTTGTTCCTACAAAAGACTTGATCACATCGACGTCTGTATATTTATGAGTCGTGAAACTAGCCCTTCTACGAAATACGAACTATTTCATGTATCTACAATGGAAAACAAACACTATTTCCCGATCCACTCACGCCTAAATAAAGTGATGTGTAAACAAAATCCAATAAATAAAATAAGAACTCACAAATATTTCCATTTTAATGTGTTTTTCTTCTTCGACTGAAGGAAACCTGTATGGCGTCGTTATAATATACCTGAATGTATGACAGATTGTGCTAATTAGCGGTTTCACGAGTCACATTCAAGACTCGGTTTTACCCACGACTGCGCTTGAACGGCTTTCTTCTTTTGTAGGCATTTTGTCTTTAATTAAAATCCTTGCCTGGAGTACAGACTAATTTAGGTAATTAATGTTTATTAAAATTCGGGGTGCTTTTATGTGGCATTCGTATTAGTAAAATTGCTATACCTATCTTCCAAGTCTCATAGCACTATGTTGACTTTTGAGTCTAGTCACTGGTTTTTCCATAATCATTCATATCAATAACACAAGTTTATTATTATGCATTTGTTTAAATCGCGGGACTTTTCCACATTATGTGTAAATTTATAATAACATGCTAACTGCTTGTGCTAATTTGTACAAAAGGTGAGTGAATTGTATCGGAATTACGTTGATATAATAGAGCGGGCAAAGGTGATTTTCTATTAATATAGGTATATTGATAATAAATGTATTACCTAAACAGATCTCTTAACAAAAATATGTTGGGTAGAAACCTGGTAGCTTCTTAATTTTTGTTTGGTTTCATATTTTATGCTTTCTCTCTGCAAACATAGACGGTACCTATCAAAGAAGACCCTGAATTTGTGCGTCTATCAAGCTGTCATAAAATTTGCACGTGTGTTCTGATAAAATGTTATACAAGTCGATAAAATGTTTACCTAATACATTACGAGTTATGTCTAGACTTAGGCACTCGACGCTTCGACGATATTGAGAGCTGAGATAGTGTTATCAATATGCTATCTTTTTTGGGTAGGTTTGTTCGTTTATATCTAAGTTAGCTTATGTGTAATCTGACTTATAATCGGGACCCCTTTACTGAGACTTCGCTACTTGAATCATGAACCATGATAGTTAGACAGTTGAAAGTTTTACAGATGATCTACTTTTGTTGCAGTTATAACAGTAATAAGTATTAAAGGAGGCTCCAACACAACAAACGTACTTTTTTCGGTTTTTATAGACAAGGGTACGGAACACATGCGCGACTCCTACATGAATTTGATTGGTTTTTTTTAGTATAATTTAAGCTTATTTCAGGCCGTATTTAGTGTTCGTATAACACGCTGAATGATTTATTTATCACGATCGCTTGATATTGTTGCTGTCTACATAATATTGACGTTTCTGTTTATTTGATCTATTCTACGATTAATTTAATTATTAGGCCTGGTTTATTGGCTGTCTATTGTTATAAATTAATCTTGTTGGAATCGAATGACTATCTAACTGCGAGATATTGATCTAGTTTCATTTCGTAAATAAACACTATACTAATATATTATAAATAGCCTAGACTAATATTTTTAAATTTTAGTGTAATTTTTTTTACCCAACTGTTAATTTAATAAGAAAGTAAGCCATTTTATATGCCCATCACTCATACATCGCCCATCGGCATGGCAGTTAATTACCTATTAAATAAGTAGGTAGCTAAGAGGGTCCCTCTACCTAGCCTTGTATAACACAGTAGGTACAATAAATCTAAACAATCAGTCTGCATAGTCATAAACACATACCTTATGTGTTTCATAATGTTTAATCATAGTGATGATTCACACTCGATTCTATTTTCCACGCATGTATATGTAATTAGCGTGTTGATATTAGACACAGGTTTAAATATAACTTCAATAGGTATGTTGGTGCCCACGGACCCATTTTTTTACTTAACTTTTGAGGCGCCCATAGCCAGTTGCGCTTACCGGTCGGTAAACGATCTGTGGGTTAAGCAACCCATAGCGCGGTCATTCCATAGATGGGTGACCGCATAGTGCTATTTGAGCTGGGCGTCTTCGAGCTTCGGAGGGCACGTAAAAAGTCGGTCCCGGCTGTTGTCTACTTAGATAACAGTCGTTAAGCCATGTCAAAGGCCTCTCGGGCGGCTTGAACAACTTTGACACTAGGTTGAGCATTAACCATACGACAAACAAACAAACTTACCTATTCATAAAAGTTAGGTTTATAAGTATTTGAGATACTTATATGGAAACTGATTTTTTTTTCTTTATTAGAGTCATATCTTCGTTAGAATAGAGGAAGACATAAGTAAGTGTATAGTCAGGTGTCTTTGACTACAACCTGACATATTCAAGCGAGTTTCTAAAAGATTGCCACACAATCTAAACAATATCAATCTAATTTGATGAAAAAGTTAGGGTCCATTGTCAGACATTGCGTTGTTATTTTAATATGACGGGGCAATGTGTGAGCGCTGTGCGGCCGTATAAATATTTCATCGCATACGGAGCGGAATATGAAGTGGTTAATTTAAATTCTGGCTCGTCTGCGTGCTGCGGTCGAACACTCGGGTTATGCCACTTTTTATTTTTCACTTTTTCCACCCCCACTTCCTTTCTGAATGCAAGTGGACCGTCGCTTTATTGCTGAAGTTTGAGCGAAACATGAACGATTTTTCCTACTGATCCGATCTCGTAAAAATGCAGCTCGCGATCACGTTTTTCTGTAACTGAAAGTTACTTTCTGAAATAGAGTAAACGAAAATAAGATAAGAAAAAGAATGACGTCGTTCTATTTGGCAATTTATTAAAAGTTTTCATCGTAAGCGAAGTGGTTACAGGGTGAGAGTTTGTACAGTGAAGGAACAACTTGAAACGGTCACGGAATCATGAGAAAAATATGAAACTTTTCCCGTGGAGTTTTAATATTTCTGTATACTGAATTAATTAGAACGAAGGCAAAGCCTTTGCGTATCTACTCATAATTAAATAAAACTTATATAAAAGTCGAATAACCTTATTAACAGAGAGAAACACTGCAAAAAGCAGAAAATAATCTTGTCTGTGGGTGCTTTGAGTACGTATAAAACTAATCAGGAATAATACTTAATAAGCGTAGGCACCTACGTGTTACGTTTTAATAAAGCCTTCAACAATCGAGATTGAATTAACATATAAATGTGTTGATATTTATTTATTTTTGTGTTTATTACCTACTTAGGTCTAGACTAAGTTTAGTGCGGGCGATATGATTTAATACGTTTACCCACCCTGAAGTAAATGAGAGTATCTACATTTCTGTACTCCAAGGTACATAAAAATGCTTTCATACCCGGTAAGGTAATACCTGCCTATCAAAAACAAAGCTTGAATACGTATAGCTATGAACTTTCAAAGGTTTTCGTGAACCGGAGTAAAAAGAGCCTGCCCACTTTTATATTCCCACGAGAGGTTTGGTGAGTGCCGCCTCAAAATATTCAAGAATTCCGCCGTTTTTTGAAGTAGTATTACACAAATAAGTAGGCATTGTATTAAAGAAATTGTGTGGAAAATGTGAGGGCAACCTTTTGCCAACTAAGTAATGGACGGAACGCTTTGTGTGATGGCCGGTTAGTTTAGTGTCTTTAAGAGTTATTGTACACCTTAACTTTATTTCCTCGAGGAATCACATCTTTTAGTAATATTGTTGTGGCTTTTATGATATTGTTAGCTTTCTGAACATGACCTTATTACTTGAATTTACATTAGCAGAACCTTGTGGTATACAGTACAACTTATTTGTGGTAAATATTTACGTTTAATTTAAACACTGATAAATCAATTCCGATACATGGATGAAGAAATACAGCACTTTACTTAAATAAAATCAGTAAAAGCTGTTTTAACAAATACTGTTATTAAAATTTTAATTCTAGGAATACTTGATTTTGTATACAAAAAGTAATATCCATTATAACTTATTTCCAAGCAAAGTTTCCGTTGATCTGCTTTACTGCCAATTCCACAATTCCACATAATATTTCTGACACGAACGAATCAAATTGTTTCAATTTGTATCTACGGACTGAATACATTATTATATGTACCGTCGAATTTCCTAGTGGTTGGTAAGTATTGAGTGTGGATTAGCTTACGTAAACAGAAGCGGAGTGAAGTTTAGCTCTTGTCTAGGAATATCCGTTTTTGACGTCAACACAAACCGGATTATAGGCAATGTGTTTCGTATTACTTATTACTATAAAGCGTTTGGTATATAACTTATCACTAGGTAAGATATCTCAGGGTACCCACTGTTTGCTGCAGCACTTCTCCAATTAGGTTAACTGTCATTAAGTAGGTACTGGTACTTAGGTAATACTGTTTAACTTTGAACTTAGCTTCAAAGAATACTTTGAAATCTTTGACGTTACGGCATCTAACCAAGAATGACGGTGACCTTT
This sequence comes from Anticarsia gemmatalis, assembly GCF_050436995.1. Lineage (NCBI taxonomy): Eukaryota > Metazoa > Arthropoda > Insecta > Lepidoptera > Erebidae > Anticarsia > Anticarsia gemmatalis. The sequence continues at coordinate 4,964,393 of NC_134752.1, forward strand.
ATAGAAACCCTCTGCAAATTTCGAAACTTGTGACACAAAAGAGAGAGTAGATCTACGTGAGAGATTAGTTTCAATATTGCGTACAAATTGAAAACAAAACACAAGCAATCGCTTTAAAGTACTTCGGAGTGTTGCTGATATTATCGTGTTCCAGAGAACAAACGAAACCTTATCTTTGGGTGAGTCAAAAGTGTACAAAAGATTGTATTGTGGGGTGTTTACATCGTCTGCGAGTGGCCGAGTGCGTACCCAACAATGAATGTTCTCCCCAAGTGTCACTCGTCGGTGTCCTGAATAGAGCCCATTAGGCTCGCCGCAGTCGAGCATCGCGATGGTTTCCGTAACACACTGGCTGGTACGCAGGGGAAATCCCACGGAAAATGTCTCCCTGTTAAATGTACCTATAGGTGTTCACATTATGTTGTGTTTAGACTACTTATAGTGGACGCTTTGTTATACTTATCCATGATGATAATAGTGCATATAGCGTTTATTATATTCTTAATTAGATCATAGTTAAAGTATGAATTAGTTTTCATAAGCGTGGACAAATGGATTATGACTTAATTGCAAAGCAATAAAAAAGGCCCATTTCTTTAAACCTCTCATACCATTTTCATAATCCTTTAAAACATTATTTTTTCGTGAATAATGCACGTTTTGCGTAATCGCGGCGCACAGCGGGCCCTCGAGCAAATGGTCGGTGTATTACGCCTTTGTGACAAAGCACAGTACACTGACGCCTGAACACCGTCTGAAGAATTACTCGCGAACACGTCGCGAAGCCCATTGTTTCTCTACATCACACAACACTATTCAATAGCCGTAAATATTTATTGTACATTACCACTACGTAAAGAAACTGTTTGAAATGTATATTGGAATCGATGTTTCTAAGGAAGATTTCTTGAAAGGTAGCGAGAAATCCTTAAAGAAATGTTTTTTCTTTGGTTTTGTAAGTGCCTATGATCTCGTAATTATAATAATAACGAAAACAGTCTTTGGGTGTGTTAATTGAGAGATTAACTCACTTAAAAGGAACAAGAAACTAGCTTGAAACCACGTATTAAACTTATTTAGATAAGTGTTATGTATACTACAGATTGCAAAAAATACTCCGAATATTTTTCCCTCCAAGAGAATACGTCGATATTATAATATCGATTTATTAGTGTTGAAGTAGGTACACAAACATTAACAAATTGATTTCGTTCTCCAACAGTATTGGTACAATGACTCATCTAGCACAAATATGTACATTGGCACGAAAAAACAAACCATCTAAGTATATTGGTATAACAGTCTAGACTTCCAGCACATTCCCACCATTCATCAGCGTTGGCCACCTCATCAATATTTACCGCGCGTTGTTTACTTCTGCAAGATCTCAGTTTAAAAGTGAATCGTAGTTCTCTAGTTATTCCGGCCGCAGCGGGCGGTTGCATCGAAACAGCTATTGGCCTCTAAAAGCGTATTCATGTCCACGTTAAAGTTTTTCAGCCAACAGCAGCGCAGAAAGGCGATACAAAAGGTAAAGACATTTTCGATAGAGCTCCCTAAACAGTCGTGCTTGTGGCTGTGTAAAATGTTTCTGATGTTTATGGCTTTAAAGGTTTTTGAAAGGGTAGTTTAAATTTACATATATTCTAGTTGAGTTTAGAGTACCAAGTGAATGTTGTTTAGTATATACTTAAGTACTTGTGACTATTATAGTTGGTAATGCACTTGGCCAGTGCTGAAATGTTTATCGGTCTTCAGCGAATACATATACAGTGAGTTTTATTTTAAATCTCAAACGTGAACTTTGGCTTTAACGTAAACCAGTCACGAGACTATATCATAACAACAGAAATAACTTTTTTACGTATTACAAAATACAGAACTCATTTTCTTTGATGGATATTGATTTATTTAGATAACTATTACCAGATGAATAAGTACGGATGAACTACAACTACTTTAGTAGACTGAGATTAGCCAGTGGAATTCTTTTGTGTCAGCACCAACTCCATGAAATCAAGACGTTATTTTGTTAAGTAGGTCTGCAAAAATATCAAGTTTTATGTATATGATAAGTTATGATATGTACATTTAACAGATCATTCATACATAATATGTTCATGGTCATAATTCTAATAATGTGGAGTTAATTATTCATGAGTGGTTTGTCGGCGTTATCAAATATCGCAGGATTCAGGTCAGCGCATTGTGGTCGGTCAAATCATTGTGATTGTTCGCTTGACGCAAATCAATGCCTTCGTGAGTGCATGAATTATGCTCATACTTTATATAGATACTGTTTCATTGAAAATAATTAATGAAATAATTTAGAGTTTTAAGATGTTATGTGGGAACATAATTTTCAGCTAAATATCTCCTTTGATTTAAAAATACTTTTATTCTCTAAACTAAAATAAAAACTGTAAATATAAAGATATGTAAGCAACTAGGAGATAATAAATTAACACACTCTTTTTTAGTATTTATTCATAAAATAATAGTAAACGTATACAGAATTTCATATAACTACTGCAATACAACATGAGTGAATAGCAGCACGATGCACAGGATACACATGTATAATTCAGAGGCAGTAGAGCAGTAGAGCTGGCGTGACCATAGATAACGCGCCGGAAGTAGAGGAAGGTGTCGCTCGCGAGCCGGAAGTGGCGCGATTCGCTGCGTTATCGCCAGAACATCCGGGAGCCAGCTATCCGAATGGAATTATTGCTGAGATATTTTATGGTTATGTGGATATGTCGATATTGTTTATGGTTCGTATTGTCTGATATCATAAATATAATTGCGAATTAAGTCATCGTTTTTGTACCGTTATTGTAGTGAAACTCGTTCACGGGCAATTACTGTCGTTGAAATAATCCATTATGAGTGTTGGCACATAAAACTGTTGTTGAAGTCGCAGAATTTATTATTTATTCAATATACACCATACAATAAGGACTGACGTTGCCAGAACCATGAATCAATTACTTCAAAAATAATCTTCTTTTCTGTTCCGCTACTTAATGACGATTATTTAAATAAAACACAAGTAAATATTAAAAAGTGGACTACACTCGCTTTTAGCAAAATATTGTTGAAATCAATAAGTATTTCCACAAATCTTGGTCACATATATGTAAACTTTTAACTTAAAATCATTTGATTTAGAATTTATTTTCATTTCCGTAAGTGAAACCGAAACTAAAAGAAGCTGCCTAAACTATTCAAAGTAGTTCAGTTAACTTGAAAATACTTATTTCTTCACCAATCTCTTAGCTTGTTAAAGTTAACATTTCGAGATGAAATTCACGAAAATGTAACCAATGCAAATGAAATATTACTTAACACGAATGTATTTTAGTTTAACAGTCTAACTAACGTAAGTGTTGCTAAATTACCCTCCATAAGACTGTCACAATAATAATTACAAAGATCATAACGGTCACGGATTTAAAAGAAAAAACTCGAGATATACACATTATTATCTACTTCACAAGCCACAGAACAAGTTTTATTCCAAAACCATAGCGTCCTCTTCGTTGCCTATTACCCACTTCAAATTATAATAGTCAAATATCACATTCAAATTATACCAACAATAAATGCAATCAAAACGTCCAGTAAATAAATATGTAAATGATTGTAAGGTACACGTGTATTTATGTTAATTTCATCGCGTGAATTTGGGAGGTAACAATTATATCGGTGAATTGATGCGCCGTGCCGCCACGCCCGCCGGTGCAGTGTGCAGGCATGCGTGCGAGCAAATTGGTGGCCGGGTCAGAACCTCTCGCGAGACTAGGAGCTACGATAGTGAGGATAAATCACTTAAGAATACGATAAACGATTACTTTTCGAAGTGCTAGCAGCTTGGGAGTATGTTGACTTTTGTTTTAGCTACAGAATAAATAGCTGCCTGAATACGTTTTAAGCTCTGAATAGGTTGGCCTAAAGTGGTCTGGGTGTTGTATATCATCGAATTTATATAATTACTAAGATAGATCCCAAACGTTTCCACCTCAAACTTCACAAAACAGAACAAAATAATCGTATCACTAAAGTCGTAGTATCTCGTACGAACTAAGTGCGTAACGCTCCGTAGGCGATAAGCTACAACTCGCTACGATGTTTCGTAGCACCATAAATGTAAAACTTTAGGGTCTTCTACAAACTAGGTCGTGCACTTGATATACGCTTTGTCGATATATCTTTTGTACATTTTTTACGTAGCACTTTCTACAAAAGGGTGAAGATTTCTTTCCTAAAATCCTTGTCAGTGAGTGAAAAATCGTTTGAGAAAACGTGAAGTTTGATAACCTGCGCGGAGTTTGCTGGAAGTATTAGTTTTAAGTTATATCAATTTTATCTTTGAAAGTTTGTGTTGTCGTTCAGTAGGAAGTAATCATCGAATTGGCAACGAGAGCATGAGTAAAATAGAGACGGAATCACACGCTGTGGTTTTCTGAATTATCGAGTAACTTTGTGGTAAACAGTCGGATGTACTCCATCCATCATTATGTGAGGTACTATTGGGTCTAGGTAATCTCTTAACCAGAGCTAGCGTGTTCTTGTTTTTTAGTACTAGAATATTCTTTGTAATTCTTTTCATGTTATAAACAAAAAGGCTGCTTAGAATTAATTGAGCTTCTTATTGCTATTAAAAAGAAAGCGGTTTAGTACTTTCAAATTGTTTTTTTTAAACAAACCAAGCACATCCTTATATTTATTCACAATTGATATCTTACTTACATTAACTGGTTAAAAATAATTAGTCTCGAGACAATTTTCTCATACATTTATATTTTTATATACCAATTTAAGACTAACTTTATTTGGTAAGTCCACTTGTTTCGTAGTTCGCATCGTTTCACGTCACGCCTGCCTCGCTCGCTGCATTTTCGCACCAGAATTATTGAGGTTCATTAAAATTTACCTCTTTGCTTAATATTCAGTTCTGTTGCAGATTTATATTCATAATATACGTACAACTCTAATTATAGATTAATGCGGTTATCGGTATACATTAATGGCTTTTGAAAATGAGTTAAAATATCATTATATGCGCTCGCTTTATAATATGTGGCTAAATGACTGTTTGCGTTTCAACATTTGATGTGTTGTTTAATGTTCAAACTGATGTTTGTATTAAAGAAGTTTATTATTTATGTCCGTTGTATCAATTTGACATAGAATTTAGATTACATGCGGTATTTAAATTATTGTAACCGCAAATACAATTATTTATATGAATTAGTGTTTCTGACATAAACTAACGTACACTGTATGTGGATATAATATTGTTCTACTTAATAAATTAATTTGAGTTTTATAGGAATTGGTTCACTCCGTATGTATAAACTATCCGGATATGACAGTTCAAGTATGATATTATCGGTCAAAGTTATATTTGTTAAGTTAATTAACATTACTTCAGAGGTGTAACGGCCGATAATGTGAAATTGGAACAAAATTGTTTGACAACCGAGCCATGCCTACCTTTATTGTCCTTAATTCCGAACAAAAACAAAGACCCATTATTGCCATTAAATTGTGCCAAAACAAAAGCTACTCAATACACGCTACACATGATAAATATTTAAGCGGTCATTTTAAATAAACACCGACGATTTCAGTGAAAAATGTTGGAGTTGCGATACAATAGAGGCTGTACGTTGTGATAGTGTAGGGCGGAAGTGCCCGCGCGGATAACGGACCGGAACGCGTCCGGATTCCGCTGCATCGCACGCTTCCGTTTCCGCCCCGCTACCAGTTTGTTTAATAAGCTTCAATAATGACCGCTTATTATTGTTTCCGCGCTACAACTCAGCTAATACTGTTATATCGAAGCGTTCAAGTTTGAGTGGATGAAGTAGTTGTGATGTTGTTAGAAGCTTAATGTTGTTGAGGTATTTTCCTTTGTGATTTTATTAGTGTTGTAGAACTTCTTTAACGTTTATTCGTTAGTTGCACGTATTTTCTGTGTGAGAGTAAGTATCTAAGCAATAAAGCACACTAGGATGATCATATAACAAGTACAGTAATTACATTAAGTTTCAGGAAATTTGCTGAACATCTTTTCAACTTAAAATCAATGCTTGGTCGGCACCAATATCTTTTATTCGGTCTCAGATTGTAATTATGTATATCTATTGTACACGTGTTATTTATGTAAACGATCATTAAAATATATATAAATAAACAAAATGGCCTCCCATTTAATTGTTTACTTCAACAAAAACGCGAAAACAAAAGTGTGAGAAAGTAGTTGAAATAATCGCGGGCTCCATTTTAGCTGATTGCCGCGCGGAGGGTCTGTGACCCTTTTGTGTCGTTCGCTCTTTGTGTCTCGCCTACGCTTTCGTCGTATACTTTACACTATCACCATATCACTCGTTCTGAGCAATCTTTTTTTTATTATGCTTGGTGGCGATCCTGGCTTTATGCCGAATTTCGCCAAAAATAAATTAATAAAATAATTTATAGTCGTGTAATGTCAACTGCTAAACAATCACGTTGAAACAAAAGAAACGTCGAGCCTATCCTCGAAGAATCTTTGTATACTGAAATAAAATAAACCTATCGCGCTTGCTATACCCGAAAGTAGAGACAGAGGTGTATTAAAAAACCTGCGTTTTGTATTCATTAATGTTATTCCCATATAATAGAGGCGCCCTTTGTACTGTTATCGTCTAATAGAGCACTTTTAATCCATCTTGTGCATGGTAGTAAATTGTATAGGTTAGCTAAATTTCAAGGTACAAAAAATTATTGCTTGAAACAAAAAAAATACAACATATATAGATATAGGTTAATTGCTGTGTTGTTGATCAATTTAAAAATGAATACAGAATTTTTCGTAAAAGTGAATGTTTTGTTTCTGACATAATTTTATTGATATACCTGAAATAAAAAAATGCCGTTTTCCACGTAACACAGAGGGTTTGTGAAAATTGACAAAAACAGATGAATATTGAAATATTTGTTCTATTAACTAGATTAATTTTTATGCCTGCCTGTCAGTGCCTGTGTATGGTGTGCGATCTTTTTCGTTAAAAAGTCAAATATTTGCCCTTTTCCTATAGGTTCACGCATTTTTTTACTAACAATTGCAACGTGAGACATTAATTGGTTTACTTTTGATATAATTCTAATGCAATTTTTTATTGATTTCTCTACTTTAGTCCTACAATCACGTATTCAGCATATTTACAACAATTTAACCAAAACCTGGGCAACTAAATAATTTCAGGCATGGCGGAACAAATAGCGGAATCGATCGGTCGGTGAGTGGCCATTAGTAAGACTGGTGAAGAGCTCTCATGGTCTCACGCGCCGAGCACTCTTCAATCAAGAGCTTTGTTCCCTCGACATAGTCACTACATGTCACAATACACGATTGTCAGTGCCTATTAAATTCTGTTTAGAGTTACACCCTCGCTGTTTGCCGACGCGCGCTAAAAAGGGTCCGTGTTATAATTTTTTGTGCCGCGTGGACATTTTAAATTGTTGTCTCTCTTTGACTTGTTAAGTATCACTCGTTTTTAAGCGTGAAAAAGTATGAGCACGTTTCTCATTTGAGTTACATTTTTGTCGGAGTCTTTATGTCTCAACAGCTGTGATCTTATGTGACGCGAAGGTTCGCAATAAAACGTTTTCTAGTTTTTTTTTTAACAAAATATACAACTCGCTCCACGTTCAAATTAATAATTCACTGTATTCTTAAATAAATAAATATTATAAAAATAGCATGTGTAAGCTAAAGGACGTAAATACGTACAGGCACTTGATACCAGTGGTAAATTTCACCGAGAAGTTAAGTGCGTCATTTTCATTCTAGAGGATTTTACAGCCATTCAGCATTTCCGCGATTCTTTGAAGCTCATAACTAATGCACATAAATTACTATACAAGCGTACTTAACCGCGAAAATATGCAAAATTACGTGTAACGTGCAGCGCGGCCACATGTGGGGGGTTATTAGGAAAAGTGGAAATTGTAATAAGGGCGCTTTTAGTGTTCATACATGTTCATTCACGCGCCGAAGAGCCACGAGTGACGTCACGACGTGCACTCGAAAACAGTATGCTTACATAGGTATTAAATTACTCACTTAACTTATTTTGTTCTAGTATTTAAAAGCGAGTGTAAACAAACAATTTTTCATTGAAAAGTCCCGCTCATTTATTACCTTCCCCGAGTGCGGCGCTATCGATGGGATGAAGGCGGATGGGACCGCTTGGACAGATAAGACACGGTGCACTACACAGTAAAAGGATGCAGCCACAAAGCTCTGCAAGCGAAAGAATTTACTTCGCTTAATGGAACACTGATTGAAGGTTTTTGATCACTGCAAATTAAAAGACGATTTAAATCTCTTTGAAATTTAATTGCGCTTAAGGTGGTAAATGCAAGATTAAGAACATAAACTTATCATAAATCTTTTCAACATCTTTGTGAGAAAAACGTTTACAAACTGTTTGCGACTGGCTGCGTATACTATATACCTAAAATACACCATATTTGTATGATAATTGCCGTAAAATATCTCTTTTGTCATTTTAATTGCAAAGTTGTTATTGCACATTACACGATGGTACTTAAATTTAACCGATGTAAGTACAAATGTTCTGGAATAATAACAATGGTCACAACCAAAAATGTCCCGATTTATTTGTAATGAAATTGTATCGGCATAAAGCAAATATTCCAACACATTGGCGGCAGCTAATTGCCACTCGATATTACAAAAATTACGACATGGCCGCTCGAGCCGGAGCCGAGCTCGAATGCGGATTGTGTACACCACTTCAGTGCAGAGCTTTTGTGTTCGTTATATATCCTGTAACAATGCAATCAGATATTGTTTTTAAACAATTGATGGCACTGGTTCGCGTTCGGGAAGGATCGATTGCAACTCGTCCAATTTGTTTGTCATTCTAAAAGGCTTTGAGTACTATCGACGAGTTGGCGCATCGGATAATATTGCACACTGAAATTAATTTAATTTTGCGTTCTCTTTGAAATAAAAGTGTGTCAATGGAGTTTCATTTTTTAACATTAAGACCGCGAGTAAGTTGCAAAGTATCTTAGTGAGAATTTCCTAGCGGCGTTGTGTCTAAGTAGCCTTGCGTAACGTCAAAGTGAAAACTGAAGTGAAAAATTAGTCCTTTAAGAAACAGTTCCCTTTACGGTACACCTCTGGAGGATGTGGCAAATTGCGGCGCATGTAGTACAAGGGCTGTACAAAGGGGTACGAGGGCTCTCGGTGGTCCTGGGCGTCGTTGCGTAGCCGTCGGCGTCGGATCCCCTACTACAATTTATGTACACGCTGTAATCGATGTATTAATGTGTGGCAATACCGGCAATTACGTACGACACTTTATTTATTTACTAGTGACCGCCCGTGGCGAGCTGCTGCACGTTTTTATTGTGTTTACCGTCCATATAGTTGGAGTTTAAAATGGATTTTTGTTTAAAGCTGTGAGAGCTTTTTTGTGTTGTCACTGGTTATTAATCACACTTACGCATCCGCAATTCGACTACAGTGCGATATTATGATCAATTTATTTTTACGTTCAACTGCTTTTATTTTCCGTGATATTTGTTTTAATTATATGACAATTTGTATTTGATTCGGGTACAGTATTAGAATAACACATACAGCAACAGCCGGTTGTTTTATTTTAAGGTAAAAGCATGCTGATCAGAATAATACACTTATGACTGATCTACAGTCCCATTAATTCAGAGATATAACCAAAAATCTTTTAACTGACATAGAAAACTGCAATATACAATGTATAGATATAGTGAAGAGGAATTATTCAGACGATTGAATCGATTAATCCGGCGCGTTGTTCGCAAACAGCGCGGTCGGTCGCATCGTCGCGACGCCACGCATGACCACCTCGCGACGCTTTGTCGCGCGCTCCATGATTTACCGACAGAATTATGGTTAGCCCGCACTCTGCAATATCCTTTTTGGTTCAAGTGTTCATTAAATACGTAGCGGTATTAATTGCGGCGGCATGATAAGCTGTTTTATGATGAAGGTGATGTATAGCTATGCAAGAGTTAACTCATATGAAACGTAACAGGTTAGTCAACTACTTAGGTTCATGGTCAACGCTGAGATGTTTCTATGTAATATTTAGGCATACACTTAAATCTTAGGTTCGTTTATTGCAGTCTTATTCCAATATTGTCTGAATCCTAGATTAATGATGAAGAATCAGTATATCTCTGTCAACAATACGTCCGGTTGGTTACGTGACAAGGAGGGCCACTATATAAACGTAAACATATATTTACTTGTTTTTAAGTAATTAATTACTGCTACAACCAACTATGGTAGCTTAGTTGTTTGTAGCAGTAGTAAATAACTTGTTGTGTAATTGTTGAGTATCGAGAGTGGGGTAGCTATTAAGCTAAATATTTTTTTTGCATGGAAATCTAATCGGTAGTGTATTTACTCTGCAAGAACAAATTTTTGAAATGTCAGACACTCGCTAGAAACTGTTTTCATAATATCGACTGTAAAAGAACTGCTCCGAAAAAAACACAGACACAGTGTAAATGTTAATGTTAACACATAAGTAGATACACGAATGTAGTTTAATTAAAAGATGATTTACACCCTCTTATAAGCTCATAACATGAAAATAATCCCTTATTTATTTACTTAACTAAAATGATAAACTAATATAATTTCTTCCACACACTAGGTATAAAAAAGGAAAGACTAAAAAAATGTGTTAAAAATGCTCGCATGAGGCAATAATGAAATTCTTTAGTGGCGCAACTCACATAAGAGAGATTAATCAAGTAAATGGATAATGTCGAGGTGTTTCTGTTCCTTGGCAATTACTTCAACTAGCTACTGTTTACTTTGTATGTGCTTTACAATTGTTAAAGTTCTTCAAGAATAGTTTAGAAATATGCGCAAGATCTTAGAATGCTAACAGATAATTATATTTTGGTTTAACTTGTACACATATAGATTGTACCTACTTAGCTATACTTAAACTTAAGTCTTTAAGTTAAATGTCTTTACTTAAGACTTTACAAACAACGAGAGAGAAACAAGTAAACTATCAGTATATTTAACTATATTATAACGCCACATTGTTATAATAAATAGTTTGTACACTTACACAAATGTATTCTACATTAGGCAACCACAGAATCACTAAAGAACTAGAATACTCCAGCACTATGAAACATCAAAGTCGTAAATACGTACCCGCATAGTTAAACGTCTAGTAGCTCTCAAGATAATTCTTAATACAAACTAAAGACGAAGCAACTGGCAAGAGTCCATGAAAATATGATGAAGTACACGCAATATTCAGTAGTTAATCGCGACACTTTACTCCGAGTCGAGTAGTAAGTAGCGATAGTTAATTTACAAGGAATGCATGAATAGCTCAGCGTGCGATTCTCGCTTCGGCGAGGCTGCAGTTGGCTCAAGAGGTTCATTTGAAATTCATATAGTCGACACTCGGGATATAGAGACACTAAATAGTGTAGTGTCTTTAGCTTTGATGTCGCTTGTCTTTAAGACGAGACGTAAAGATGTGAAGGTTTATTTTTTAAACGCTTTAGGTTTTTGATATCACCTTTTTTATGTAGCAAATGAAATTTTCTGTGCCACATCGGTTATAAGTTAAAAATACAACGCTTTGGATCATCATTTAGATTCACTTGTATGGGTTTGTTGTATTTTTGCTCCATTAAGATTTTTAGGACGACAAGAAAGTAGGTGTAGTAGCGCGATTCCGAAAACTCCTACTTTCGTATTGCTTTTGTACCTTGTTTAACATAATGAAAATTAAATTACAACCAAACATGGCTCTAGATTTTTACCAATATAATCATTAAAATATCTATTTCAGTGCACAAATAATGATATATTGGTTTAACTAGTACGTCATTAAATCACATCAGGAAGGACGTACAGTGGATGGACCTGACCACATTAAAGTGATGTGTTGAAAGCGTTCCCACAATCATGTTTTAATTAACGAAAGGGATTAACATATTTACTAATTAGGTATGCGAATACAAAATTAATATTACATTAGCTGTGTAAGCATACTGGCAATACCGCAGTTTACATTATTGAATTTTAAATAGAATACCTATTATAACAAACATCCGATTACACCAACAATGGCCGCCCAAATCTTTTATGATATTCAATTAAGTTCTTAGTGATTATTTTTATTCAATCTCGTATTCAAGACTTTCAATACGCTATTTAAATTTTATAATTCAGTATTATCCTCAAATATCAGGAATTGTTCGTCCCTTTTGAAACATAATATACAAATTGTACAATCTCGTCGATCTAAAAGACGCGTAAATGTAACCGAATATCAACACGAAATAATAATACTTATATCATATTAAAGTCTTATATAAGAATTTCGCCGCGAAAATACGAAATAACATAGAAAATTTCACCCCTCATTTATCTAAGATATTGTCGCTTCATTCGAAGTTGACTCAGTGTCCCATCCACAGCGGCTTAGCGCGGATTCTTCGTTCGCGAATGACGTAAATAAACCGTTGGCAACACTATACAGTTTTTCAAAATAACAACCAGTGATAAATAATAACGCAGCAGTAAATATTCAAGCGATGTCACATTCTCGTTTAATATTCCGCGCGTTAGCTCACAGCCAGAAAGTTTTAATAGCCTATCGCACTGTGGTCAGTGCAATTTACAGGTTAAATGTACCTTTTCAGCGGTACGAGGCCATAATGTAAAGCTTTCAGCGATCGAGCGGAACAATGGCATGCCGATACCCACCCGGGTCTTTACAAGACGGCTATCGCACTAAAATGTATATCGTGTTCGTATATCTTGCTCGAAATATCAGCTAGAAGGCTTTTTATTGTAGACTTAACGTTACCTGGATTTAGGGGAAGTATTTTTACAAATATTTAAAGGTGGTATAAATATTTTTTATTTATACTCCTTCACTACTAGATGGCTTCAATACAAACTCAACGTTAAAACGTCCACTTTAGTAAAAAATATCTCTTGATCCAAACTATTTATACAGTAACCCGCGGTGTTCCGTTCTCGGTAGATAGCCGAGTATTACCGATGTCTGATCTTCCGCTGAGTGCTGGAAATAGCTCCATTTTTCAGCATTTTCGTTTACCCCACCATTAGCGCTGATACCACGAACCGCTCGCTTCGAAAGCAAATAAAGATTTCGAATATCCTGAAACTTTGATCGGATTTAAAACCAATCATAAAGATATATTAGACAGGGATTTACATTGTTTATTCAGGATTAAGTCTTTCGCACATGATTTATTTTTAATGAAAAATTTTGATTGGAAGCCTCTGTACAATGAATTTTGAATTGTGTGCCTTAAATAAAGAAACAGATACGTAAGGCCTTATGTGTACTCCCATTTCCATCTTCAAATATTTACAAGGAGCCTCTTAAGCAGAAACGATAAAGGTACTCGCAGACAGATGTATGAAGGCTTACGTATGATACTTATTTACATTGTAAATTACAAACACGACACTCGCAGATATCTGGGTGGCGAACAGAATCCGGCTGGCTTCTTCCAGCGCGACTGAGGTGACATTTTCATTTAAAATATTACCGCGTTTCTCACGTGGCTCGGCGGAGGTGATCCGGCATCACAGTATATTTACATAAAACACTCGTATCCGGCAAATTATGCGGGTATTCGAATGTTTTGATCACGGAATCTAGATGGAGCCGTATAAATCTCGCTTTGAGCTCGGCCGGCATTCCTGGCAAGTTACCGAACAACAGTAATGAAGGTTTAGTCTGCTAAATTCCTGCATAATCCGCCGGGATCCATCCGAGACTCGGCTTTGCTCTCTACCTATAATTATAACTTTAGTTGTACGTGTCTTTATTAATTCGTAAGCAGCTGAGCGCAGGCGAGGTTTGTACAATAAGCACCATTAATTGTGCTCAGAGTTAAGTTGAGAATTAATACGTAATTATGAGCTATGAACGCGATTATTAAGATAAACTCAAGACATAAATTAAACGTATTAAAAGCACGAGCAAAAGGTTTGACCGCAGAATTTATTTTTATTTCATACGAAAACAATACCTTCATAATTGCGCATCTCATTTACAAGAGGCTTTCTTGAATTCACAAAGATGTTGTAATAAATTTTAATACTTTTCGTGGCGGCCATTACAATTTTCGCTAACGACATCGCATTACAGGAGAGGTGGCTAAAAGCACATTTAAAAAGGGCGCGTGAATAATTCGGAGAGGAGAGCAGGACACTGCCGGGACTAGCGACTGTGTAGTTAGGACACTCTGTACTTCATCATCGGTATTGTTTTAAGGAAGTCGGTACATGGAATAAGAAATTAGTAACTTAAGTAATAGCGTACTTTTTGTCATATTTCGTCATACAGTTGGTATGACGAAATAATATTCGTAGCAATAAATGATATTTTTACTTATTGAAAAATACACAGTACTTTTAACGGAAAATCTTTTAATAAACCAGACTCATACATTCATGCCTATGTGACTTTATATTCTCCCTCCTAAAGTGTAAAATTGACAGAAACATTTGCTTCCATTAAACGTGATTCAGCACTGTACGAGAGCTCAGATATTGGCACTCCTTGCTACGTTTGCAATGTTTAAACTCAATACGGATACGGTATTTGGCTTTGAGCACATCCGTCGGTATCTGTTATTGTTAGACCGATTCTAACTACTACAAATGTTTGTTGCTAAAGCAAAACTAAAGTTTCAACGAAACCGAGGAAGTATTTAATCTTGACTTAAATACACTGCATAACAAAAGTTTACCTCTAACATAAAGTTACGACACCTAACTTATTTCTAAGATGTTTTCAGCTCTGATAATGTAACTTTGTACGCGACAAAATTTCTTAATTACGGATCCTTGGGTAAAAATCTTGCATAATCTTCATTGTCTTCGTTAAAACCGCCAAGTTGCGAAACGCAAGCCGTCTGTTACATCGTATCTGACAAAAGTCGAGTCTATGGCGACACCTTTGGCAGTGCTCGCATTTAGATAATTGCGGGATAGCGGCGGAACTTTGTTGTCGCTTTGTACGTGGTACTCCATAGCCACGCTTTGTACTGCATAATAACGGCGGGTTACATTGTTCGATGACAGGAATGACAGCTGACATGCGGTCGATCCGTGACGGCTGCGGCTGTACGCCTGTACGCCCGTGCCTGTGCGTGTTCATTAAAATAATGACGCGGTTTTACAGAGAGCTCTCGCTTAATATTGTTATCCAGGGTGCTGTTTCAGTAGGAATATCACGTTTTTGACGTGCTGATTTGTTGTTGAATAATTTAGGAGTGATTACTACTGTTTATTGTGGAGGTTTAATTTTGTTCTTAAAACAATTGTAGCACTTCTTTAGCATTTTATTTACAGAGGTCTGTATTTTTTTACTAGTTATAAAATGAAATTTTGTAAATCAAAAAGTTAGCAGATATTGCAATAACATAAAAAAACAAGTTTTTATAAATTGCAATATTGCTTATAGGCATGAAGGTCGTATATGTATAAACAAACCTTGAATATTGCATGAAAAAAGAAGCATTATAATACATACATTAGATGCAGATTAACGAATCATTGTCACAAAGCCAGCGTCTATTCCCGAGCGCCATATTGTGACGTCACAGGGGAAATACGCGTAAAATATATTTTATTTGAAATATCTGCGTGGTTTTAGCTTTCAGTGTGCAGTTAATCAAGCGAGAGTAACGACTGACATCAAAGGTGTTTCATAACTTCTCCACTGCCAACTGCTTTATGAAATATAAATAAATAACAAGGTTTCTTTTACGGCTATATTAAAATATGCGAAAACAAAAGTAGGATGATTTCCTTAGAAGGTACGCAAGACGAGTACCGTCTTTGCCCGTCTTATTAAGGAAAGTCGTTTTAGGTGCTACTATCTGAGTTTATGACTACATCAGGCATTGTTCTACGATTGTTTATCGGACTGATATGACTGATGTAAGACCTCAACTTGCATACTAACTTAAGTTACCTCAAAATTCGTAAGTATCCTTGCTTTTGCAAGGATACTTACGAATTTTCAACATCATTTTTCTTATAAGTTGAGCAGAAAAATGCAGAATCTTTAATCGTTTTTCACGATAAAGCTTTTTTAATTTTGTCATGTTATTCTTTAACATGACAAAATTAAAAAAAGCTTTTGAAACGGATACATTCATAATACTACGCCGTTTTAGCATCGGGGTAGGCAGAGGCCAAAGATCGCCACTTGCCTCGATCCTTAGAAACTTCCCATGCCTCATTCACATTCATACATCTAAGTCATCCGGCCCAGTTACGAGTACTACCCACTACTATAACGGCTTCATAGGTTTGAATCCCCGAAAATAAAAAATGTTTGCACTTAAATCATTTGTATTGAGAGCATCAGAATCTAGTGACAAACAAAAAGGGGAATTGTAAAATATAAAAAGATGTAAGTGTTTGTTACTGTGCAACTGAGCGTACTAAATTTCTTAAAATCTCTGCCACATATCATAATGAGATACCGACAAAAAGATTTTACGGTTTCGAAAGTCAATAAACTGTGAGTGTCTCGTAAAATATATATTTTTATTATTTTTGGGGTTCCGCATCCAAAGAGTAAACAGGGACCTTAACAATAAGACTTCGCTATCTGTCAGACTGTTTGTAAGATAGATGAAATTTTCACAGATAGTGTATTTATGATGCCGCTTCAACAAATACTAAAAAACAGAATAAAATATATATTTAAGGGGGCTTCGATAAAACAAACGTGATTTTATTGACGATTATATAAAAAATTATAGGTACCTACGGAATCCTTCTTGCACGAGTCCAAATCGCAATTTACCATCTTTTTATTATTAAAGAGTTTGGTTTTGTACAATGACAATAATCATTGATTCGTACTTTTACTGTTTCAGCCATTTTTTACTCATAGCAACACTGTGTAATTCTTTGCTATGTGAAAGAAATTTCTTGTTACCGTTACATGTTGGTATTTTCGTAGAATTCATATTGAAGCATTGTCAAAGTAAATTGGTTAGCTTTGTCGTTATTACTTCGATACGGATATCGTGAACCAAATATAGGTAGTAATACTAAGAAATCAAAAATGTTGTTTTCTATCCATATTCATTTCTATTGGCAGATTTTATTAAAGTTTGACAACTCAGTAGAGAGTCTTGTATGCAAGTGACCCGCAGACTTTTGTGGCTGACGGTGATCTGTTTGATAAAGCTATTTAATGTTGAAGCTAATTGTATAAATTATAATCTAGAGTAATCCTGCATGTCAATGCTCTCTACTAAATAGTCGGTCTATAGGCTCATGTGAATATGTCTTCAGTTTAACATATTAAAAGAATATAAGTATCTAGTGTGCTAGTTCTCGAATAAATCAGTATTACTACTACGACTACGGCTACTTCTGCCAAATGTTATAAGGAACTGCAGAGCATTAATAATGGATATCCAATTCAAATCAGCGAGCGATTACAATTGGAAGCAATGCGCAAACGCTCTCAAAGTGAGCAGGCTGGTATTAAGCTAGTGATAATTTCTTATGAACACGCCTAAGTATATGGTAAACATACGAGTAAACGCAAATTACAAAGGTTAAAACTTTTGCGACAGTTTGTGCACTCTACAAAAGTTACAATCTCTTAAGATATCAAGCTACTTTGAGTGTGGTATTTAGTACATCCGTACCACGTACATCCTTTATATCTTAGATGCTTAGTAGCTATATACATAGATTGCAGAACTAATATCTCATCAATTGAAACAATAACAAAGCGGCTACCTTTGAGCAGATACGCACGAACATCACAGGCTTCCGCCGTATCCTTCGGATACAAAGCAATCCAGTTTAGCCGTAGCAACGTAACCGACCATACATGTGGCCATAGAGAATATCTATTCTCCCACAAATCCCGCACCTAATATACGGCACACGGCACTGAAATAAAGCAGTTGGTCGGCATGCATAGATTTGTAAGTGTAAATCGAACAATACCGATATTCCGAGCCATTGGTCGCATGGATCGATGAGTGAACACGACTGATTTCCCTGCCATTGAACAGACCGTTCTACTGTCCACATGTACTCGTAAATAAAATGCTATGTCATTATTTATGCACGTATGTAGGTACTGTATTGCAGTATTGTTTGTCTCGGACCGGATCGGGGAGAAATGATGAGTTGTTCAGAATAGCGGTTTTGTGTTACATTTATTTATACAAATCTATCTTCCTCTTCTATGTGTTGTTTTATTTTCCAAGCTATTTCCTTGCTAAGCTTTAGCGGGTTATTAAAACCGTATGTATGTAAATTGTACAGTAATTGGACGGATAGTACGTGGAATTCGTATTGATTGACAACTCAATAATAATTTATTCTACGAAACGTATTTTAATTCCATAACAGTCATCGTGTACTTTAGACATGCCTATTAAAATGTTAATTATAAGGACATGAAATATTGTAGATTGGTTTTGAAAACACGTGTATCGTTCTTTAAAAATGATTAAAGTAGGTGCACTAAACAAATCCTAATACTATTCAGACGCAGGATACGTATTATTTACAGTTTTAATTGATTTAAAATTACGATCGATTCTAAAAGTATAATTTTCTTATATTACGCTGATATTATATTTATGAAAGCAATTAATCATAAGAGTCCAGCTTAGCCTTAAACCAACGGTTGTTTTAAAAAACTAATGTTACTAAAACACTACTAGCTCAATATTTTCTTGGCTTCTAAGCACAGGTTCTAGTGTGAAATGAAGTGAACATTAGAAGGAAACATTTGATCCCCGTTGTTTCTCAGCATATGTAGATACGCATGTATTAGTTATCCAATATGTCCATTGGGTTGGGTCGTTTGTATAATAATAATTGGAAATCGGATTATGTCGCCTGCCGCGCCGGAGTGTTTGCTTTCATCAACTGCTCACAGCCAATTCTGTTATGCTAACAATGTGTTTTTAATATACAGTATTCTGTACGACATATACTACGTTATGAAACCTACATATATGAACGGTACAGGATGTGCTAGTTCGCTTTTTTATTCCCCGCTGACCCAGTTTGAAGCGGACAAATGATTGATTTTTAAAATGTTATAACTGTTACGAATGTGTTCTAGCTTTTTTGTGAAATTCTTTTTGTTTTCAGCATGGATTTGGATTTTTGTGCCTTTTCGACGTATCGTGCATCCGGGTTAAATCTAGCTTTATGTCCTACGAAATATTGATTTGTACAAAATCGTTATAATTATATGTATTATTTAAGTAGTCATAGTGTCTAGTATTTCATGTTAATAATGTTTATATCTAATCTAAAAACAAAAAAATGAAAATAAAGCATGTCCTACGTAACTTATTTTATGTTTCCAATTTTACAAAACAAAAACAAAGAACGAAACGATTTCATTTTAGTGAACGACACCCGAGTACTTAACATTCTCAATCCACCTCAATGGTGCAGACAATTTCATATACAATTCCGTATACGGCCTGTCTGATTGTCATCATAGTACTTGGGCTTGATTACAGTGTACACGCCTTTGCACGGCCCCGGCTGCTTTGCAAGTTAATAACCTATTTGGCGTCGTTCTAAAGGCTACATATTCACAATGGTGGAGCTGGGCGTCCATCAGGAATCGGATTTGTGTGGAGAGCGGGTCACGCGCCCTAGCGATAATGGAAAACGGATTACCGCGAACTCTCTAACTAAAGCTCGTGATCCATTCATGTAGGTCGGCTAACGTCTCTCGCCTGGCATTTGCATTGAACCTCTATTACTGTTGTTCTACATTGTGTTCTACTTACTTAACATTTTTATTGCTTGTTTTGGTTTTTTGTGATTTCGTTTCGTCCCTGTTTGTGATTGTTTCGCATGGGGTTTATTTGAAGAGATTTTTTAATGAGATCTGTGACCGTTGCAAATGAGCTAACCGTTGTACAGATAAGGACAATCCAATTTCATTGTGCCAAGCCTTCTGGATTGGTAAAAATATTTTTAGTGAGGGCATTAGATTCTATTATCGAAGTAAATATGAACTGAAAGAAAAAACAACTTTAGATAGTTTGTATTAATAATCTATACTAATATTATAAAGCTGAAGAGTTTGTTTGTTTGTTTGAACGCGCTAATCTCGGAAACTACTGGTCCGATTTGAAAAATTATTTCGGTGTTAGATAGCCCATTTATCGAGGAAGGCTATAGGCTATATATTATCACGCTACAACCAAAAGGAGCAGAGTACCAGTGAAAAATGTTACAAAAACGGGGAAAATTGTGATTCTCTTATGTGACGCAAGCAAAGTTGCGCGGGTCAGCTAGTAAAAAATATAATACACATTATTAGGTGTTAAATTTCACATGTCCACATTACAAAATACATGTTCTATGTGTATTTGTGCACGACATACATTTATTAGTCCAGTCATTATAGTAAGTTCACCTCGGAATTCGAGATACCCAGCTGTAAGTCTGTAAATACTTGTATATTGACACCCTAAAAGTTGTCTCAAAACCTACATATGGTAGGGTGTACGCAACTATAAAATTTCAAGGTCCAAAGTCCCAAAAACCGGTTTTTTGAGCTTTTTTTGTAAATATCTCATTTCCTATGGCATTTTTGCATTCGTATTCATTACCAATATTGTACAGTATAAAATTCTCTACAAATTTTGTTTGAATTTTTTTTTTACGGTGAACCGTTTTCGAGATAGAGGGCGGAGAGCGCGCGGTCACAGGATCATTTCAAGTCAACCGGTGCCTCCGGTCGAAGATGCGCCATATATAGTTGATGAACTATCGATAAATTAATGATTATAATAATAAATAAATTTAACCCATTACTGTCCCACTGCTGAGCAAGGGTCTTCTCCCGTAATGAGGGAGGGGTTAGGCCTTGAGTCCACCACGCTGGCCAAGTGCGGGTTGGGGACTTTGCATGCCCTCAATAAATGTATTTAACAAATTTTATTCATGCAAGGTTTCCTCACGATGTTTTCCTTCACCGTTGGAGCATGTGACAATTATTTCTAATACACACATAACTTCGAAAAGTCATTGGTGTCATCATTTTCTTCATAATTATATTAAATCTATATCTTTTCAATAATACTGATTTATTTGTTTTTTTTTCATCATGTAAGAAGTTATTAATATTAATTAGGTTAAAATTCAAATATAGTGCCTATATTTTCATGAAAAATTCTGCAATTACATGGGCAGGTAAGTGTTGATAAGTTAATTAATACTGAATAAAAAGTGGATAGGTTATGAAAAAAATTATAAAAATATTGTAATAGTTAATAGAAATTGACAAATATTTATTAATCATTGATTTATCGATAGTTCATCAACTATAATATATATGGCGCATCTTCGACCGGAGGCACCGGTTGACTTGAAATGATCCTGTGACCGCGCGCTCTCCCCCCTCTATTTCGAAAACGGTTCACCGTAAAAAAAAAATCAAACAAAATTTGTAGAGAATTTTATACTGTACAATATTGGTAATGAATACGAATGCAAAAATGCCATAGGAAATGAGATATTTACAAAAAAAGCTCAAAAAACCGGTTTTTGGGACTTTGGACCTTGAAATTTTATAGTTGCGTACACCCTACCATATGTAGGTTTTGAGACAACTTTTAGGGTGTCAATATACAAGTATTTACAGACTTACAGCTGGGTATCTCGAATTCCGAGATTCTTACCTAATTTAAGCTTAATTGACTGCACTATATAAGCATAATTGTATTGCAGCTACGTGTAAACATTTACATAGCGCTGTACATTGCGCGATATTCTCTGCTATAATATTCTATTTGTCATACACTAAAAGCATTCTCAAAACACCCAAACATTTGACCGCATCATAACTGTTATGGCACCCGCAATATGAGTAATTATTTAGTGAACACAACAGTAC
Source organism: Anticarsia gemmatalis (assembly GCF_050436995.1). NCBI lineage: Eukaryota > Metazoa > Arthropoda > Insecta > Lepidoptera > Erebidae > Anticarsia > Anticarsia gemmatalis. The sequence goes on from NC_134752.1 coordinate 4,986,412, forward strand.
CACAAATAATAAATCGACACACATTTTCCTCAAATTGGCTGACCACTTATAATTTGTTCAGTACAGTCGGTAACAAAGAGATGTAGGTACACGATAGTTGATAGCAAATGCATTAAAACATCATACGCTTTCATGATTAATTCATGTGTTTAATTAACGTGATAAATACGATTACATTAAGAGATCGTTGTTAATAAATTGATGGCTGTTCCAGAAACTAATATTTAGCTTATAATTTAATATTACGGCATTCGTCTTAAGCCTATTTAGGCATAATATTTTAATAACTTTCTTCGCTAATGTTAAAAAATATCAGCTAATAATTTAGCAAGTTAATTCAATTTTCTTACCTGAATAAAAGTTTGCATGTTTTTGTTATATTTTCTGTCAATAGGCTCAGATAGGTGTGAATAAAAAAATAGAAGGTAAAGTTGCAATACGAGTAGCAAGAGAGAAGCGTTTCACTTTGTTTGTGTATGAAGAGTTCGCGCTGCCCATTCAATGGCCTTAATCCTTTATTTGAATTCAACGAATCCCATTGAAAGCGTTACTGCCATTTCCTGTAAAATATTTTTCAAAATACAATTTGTGAAAACGTTTTATGAATAATTTCTTTGATTTTGTCTTTTGCATTTAACTGTAACTCTTTTGATGTACGTTCGTTTAAAAAAAGGGAAAAAATATCTGGTTTTGTTTCATTTGTACAACAAAATAAATGGATGTTTATTACTTCATATTTAGCTCATGCTTTATTTAAATTAAATGGTTGTTACAAAATACATTTTCTAATAAAAATAATTAACATGTCAAAAGTTTGCATATTAACAATATTAAAAAACAAATCAATCTAACCTTTCCCTCTTTTACAGAACAACGGTCTCCTTCCGGAACGAGGGAGGACTATAATAACAATATTATTTATTTATAAGAACTTAAATGTCTTTTTTCGGTGCGAACTGTCCCAGTAGCTGTAGGTCGGCTATAATGCGAGAGGTCGTTGTGTCGCATAATTGTATCATACTATATGCATTCCGCCACAATGCAGGCTCGCCGAGTCTATTACCCGATGACCACAATACAATGCAGTCCTATAACATTTGTATTACTTAGTAATGCACCTTTTATAATATGGAATAAAGAAACTGGAGTTTGTAATCAAATTATGAAAAATGTATAAGTTAAGATTACGTTGCAAAAAATACTTACATATTTGACATTGCTATACAAGTTTCACCAAGACCATATATGACCATGGTGATGTTTGTCATTTAAAAATTCTTGCAAAAAATAGTTCTTGTGACCGACGCTAGGGGCACTGATCAGTTTTCATGCAAATTTTGTGGATAACTAGCCGGTTGTCAAACAGTCTATAGTAGTAGGAAATCGCTCTACTGACGATTCGTCAATTAAACCTTCTGTTATGAATCTCAAAGGTAACCTAGATCGCTTTTCCGACTATCAAATAGATCCACTAGCATAATAGTACTCGTAATATCTCGCTGCGTTTCGGATAATTTCCAATACAGTGCTTTGCTACTACACAAGGTGAGTAGTGTAAAGCCTGTTGATATTGTACGCTATTACTGAGCCTCTGGAAATAATCCGATATACCTAGATGTGTTAAATGTTACAGTCTACGATATAGGGCGGTGAGTCAGGTAAGGCTTTGATACACTGACCGTTTCGTCACTACCTGAAGTTAGGAGGAAATATAATCATTTTAACTAAGATGTAAATATTCTTACAAAATAAACAAAAGATTGAAATTAATATTTGGTGTTTACTGCGATCATGAACATTTGAAAACAATAATAATGATTAAGTTTCATTAAAACGTCAAACTTTTCGTTGAATTTGACTCACAACGGTAGCGCAATTCGCCACCTAAACTAAGAAAATTGTTCTTGCGGAATACGCCAGGAGTTCATTAGTTTATTTTGACAATTTCTCGATGTCAAACCGATAAAAGAAAATTATAACGGTAGCACTTCGCCTTACAAATTGGTGGTCCTACTGTCAAATTTATTCAAGTATTTAGGTACGTACTAGTACTATATTAGTCCTTCTGACATATTTTAGAGAAGAGTCTCAGGCGAGGTAATTTCTATGTAGTTACAAAGACGAGTATCACAAGCGTTCGTTTCTAAATTCTCTCAGAACACGCTAGTGTGAGAAAGCTTTAAGCTCCAACCAACCAATGACTATTGTTTCAATGCAAAACGCATTTACGTGCACTTTAGACTTGCTACTGCGAATTCAATTTAGAACCGAACGCTATAGTAATTAATACATGACTTTGTCTATGTGTAGCTGTGTACGTGTTATGAGTGCTATGTATGGTACTTATTCGATATTCGGTAAAAGCCATAGTATTTTGTGGGATGTTAAGAGCATCTGTTGTCCATTATGATTCAATTCATAATTGCTTTGTCTCTGTATCGTGCTAAAACGACTTTTTGTAACCTATTTTTACATATTCTTTATTAGAAGTGAATAGTGAAAATACTGCAAAATAAAATAAAAAGAAGAAAGTCATGCTGCTCAGACTTTGTTTGCAAAAGAATAATGACAATTAAATAGTTTACCTTACTTCTATAGTAAATGCGAAATCTACCAACACAGTAGTGGCATAACTTTGAGAATGATTACTTCTCATTCCGAGAATAAGGTTTTTCCAACAAACAATTACGCGTTCCTCCAATCAAAGAAAGAATCTCAAGTTACGAGTACAAAGAATTATAATTTTAATTGCAGCTCTTTAAATGCACACTCATAAACTTCTCGGTACTAAAAATGAAATAATGAACGTTTAAAATACGAGCAAATAACGTTCCAAGTATAATGATTAGTTTCCGATATTAAAATGAATGTGTATTTCTCATATTTTCTCGTTCGTCGGTAAACGCGCTTATTCGCTTACCCGAGAGAGGCGGTTACATACACAATTAAGCATAATTACGCCTCCGGTGTAGTATGCAGAGGCGTTGTTTGCTCGCGATAGCATAATATATCTACGGCTTTGTCAGCTTACTCTTCGTACTTGAATATTATTATCGTAAAAAAGGTACGCGTGTCCACACTAACAGCTGTATCATGTGATAAAACACCGCAAGGGATTATGACTCTTAAAGCTCACCTGTTAAGGTAGTATATTCTAGGTGATATTTCGTAATTTGTGTATTTTCCTGCAGGAGACTGTACTAGATATCCAGAGTGGTCTCGCTACGCCACATTATGTTATAATTAGAAGAAATTGCGACGGTATTATAGTTGGAACGCTAAGAGGATTCAAAATCTCCCTGAGTAGAAGGTATGCGGTTAATATGAGCTTAACAAACATAAAGGGGAAATTATAAAGCTGCGTTCTAATCTGGAATTCGGGCAGAGGTGCGCGTCTTGAGATGTTGTGTCGAATTTCGTATCGTTTGGCGTTGTACGCGAATTCCACACGAAATAACTGTCATCGATGTTGGAATACCGCTCAAATTGTAAACTTCAGAACAGTTGTGCCGGAGCCTGAGCTAATAAAATATTGACTACAATCCGACTATCGGAACATTGCAAGAATACTCGGTGAAGTATATTTGGAGAGCTTTATAACGTGAATAAACATGCGAGGCACGAGTTTTTAACGGCTATTCTATTATTTGGCGTGTATATTGCTCGGCTAGCGCATAAATCGTGTAATGGGAGGTAGTAAGCAAGCAAGTTGCCAAATAATTCACACGCAAAGTGCTGTAATGGGCTGTGGGAGGGCACATAAACAATAAAATGCTATAAAAATTCACAGGGAAAGTGATTTTACCGTAACACCGAACACAACGCGTGAAAGCTTTTTACGAACACATTATGTTAATAAACACACCCTTTAATTTTGTATTGTTGGCACTTTTTTGAGGTCGCTTAACGGATTTGGGTATCGATAGTACTTATGTTTGGATATTAAAAGATTATAACGACGTGACCCGAGACCTTAAATACATTACAGGTTATGTAACGTTACACCTTGCGTAAGGTTAAATCAGTTTTGCAATAGATTCTGAATAGTCTCGTACATTAATTTAGTCTCGAAGTTATTACATTTTGTTTTTTTTATGTACCAGTTTATAGGTGTCTACATTAATGTTCATTAATGTAAACACCTATTTACTGGGAATATTTTTTAAATTAATAGCATTAATCGCGTAGCTGTATCACAGTGCATAAATTAATTGATACTGACGATAGCCCTTAAAGTAATTGCGTCCCCTGCTCGAGCCAGCTCCGTGATTAATTATTTTGTTCACTGGACTCTTATACTGCATATTAAAAATATCTAAGTAAAGTGCGAGTAATGTTATGAACGCTATTTATATTCACATTAAGAAAATAGAGCTTTTACGATAATGGTAAGAGGCTTTTATAAAATGCTTGTCTCCAAAATACAAAGAGTAATTTAGACATCTTAGACTAGACATAAAAATAAAGAACTATTTTCATTTGATTTATAATACCTACGGTCTCTGCGGCCTCGTTCTTTTTATTTAAACGACTCAACCTTATCTTAGTAGCATAACACACCCCAGCGCCAAATAAACCAGCATTTTTAAACTGAAATGCTGCAATAATTATCTCCGTTTAATTGCAGAAAGGGTTATAATTTACGTATATTCATTTCCTCTGGTGAACAATACATTTATTGTGGTAAGTTATAGTTGAACCCTATTAAAATACAAATAGCCTAGCTGTAGTTACACAGCGTCGTTAAAACGACGACTTTATTGCACTCTCTGGGGCTTATGCTCATATCTTTTGTCTATTTTTGTTATATGTTCGTGGTTTTGTCATCAAAATAAAAGCTCTATGTTTTTTCCCACGGGTGGCGTAAAAGGTGACGTGGAAACTAGTGGTTGGCAGTAATAATCTCTATGGTTTGGCCACGTTTGTTATACGTTTTACTGTTTCTCGTGAGGATTTAACTGTGGTAAAAACTTTTGCTTAGGTATAACGGTTTTAAACCTTTTAGCAGAATATGTCTGTCCTACTTATCATGGATTAACTTTATAGTTGTCGATTGAAGATACAACACCGTCGTAGTTATCTTTCCGTCTCGTATGAATTACAAGAATCACTCACTAAATACTATGTTACTAAATTATTTAAACATGCTAAATTGTTGGTGCTAAAAGACCAAAATCGCTTTCAGTCGTCTCACAAAATAGAACAACCTAATCATAATCCGCGTTACTTTGGTCAAAGTTTACATATTTATAAAAAACAACAATCCTTATCTCAAAAAAATGCTTGTAATAAATTAAACATAAAACATCGTTTATCTTGACATAGCAACAGCGAGAAACCCAGTGGAAGTCATTAACCTATCTGCATCCGTATTTTTACGTGTGTCCGTGTGTATATTACTTGTAGGGCTACAAAGGACCACGATACAGTTCACTCGGTGACCTTAATAACATTGCTGATATGACAAACGGTTGACATACGTTACACCTACACATGCTTATTAGATTTGTGTACACGTGACTACTTTTAGCTTTTGTTATTTATTTATTTTGTTTACGACTTGTATTGTATGTGAAGTCGATTTACGGGTACAATTTTGTGATTATGTTATTGAAAAAGTTAGCTAGATATACTTTATTTTTTAAATGCCAGGCAAGCCAAGATGTAATTAAACTAATTAAATTTAAATATTAAACTTGAAAGTACTCAACTACAAGTATTTTTTAAAACAAGATAGGTGGCTATAAGATAAATATAATAAGAGCCATCTTCTGTGTAGCTTTATAATTGGTTAAAAGAGAAGGGAACTTTTTAAATAATAATTTCTCGGATAATCAGATGAATGTCAACACTCCTTTACATTGAACACAAGGAAGTAAACAACAAACATATCGATTACATAGTTATCTAGTTGGCAAGTGAAGATAAAACCCTTGTTATATGTATACATGAAGCATGTGTAATCTCTGCAACACTCTAAGGTCGACTGGAAGAAAATCCCCTTTGTATTAAGTCCCCATTAAACAAAAGTATATAAAGAATAAATAAATAGATACATATATTTGTTATATTATATACAAATAACAAAATGTGGTTGTATTTCATTCACCCTTTGTCTATACCTTCGGATATACCCAACAGCCGTGATATTATGTAAGTATGTTTGAGATATACAATCAATTACAACCAGCCTGCTATAAATCTTCCTTTAAAACTATGTATACCTTAACAGAAAATCGTTTTAAATTTTTAGTGGATACGTGATAATAATATGCAAAACCTTAACCAAGATCTTAAGTAAAAAATAGATAAAGCGCATAACTTAGCTTTGTATATTTGCAGTGAAATGTTGACGCGTTCTTGCGGATTATAAGGATTCACCGCTCTCCCGTTGAAAGGCGAGGAACAAAGAATAGGTATATTTTCATAAAAAACTTTAATTTAACCTCGGTGCATGTGCTAAGTACGTGATAAACTAAATAGTAAGTTAACGTGCTCGCGTCCATTTTTATGTGTTAAAGTTGTAATGAGATTCTCTTATGATATGCTTTTAAGCATTATTCATGTTGCTGCAGACTTTTTAGTGAAAATATAGGATATATCAGACAAAAGTGCAAACGTAACAACCAGTGTTAAAAAGCTTTATGTTTACTATTTTTACATTTTACTCGAATTAACTCAAAATGTTTGGTTTTTTTCATTATATTGAAATATCTAAAACAAAAACTACGGTTCAAGTTACGCTTCTCTATCTAATACCATTCACAATATTGTTATTTTACCTACAATCGCGAAGCAAAACAGTCGTGAATACCAAAGAATACACAAGAGACTACAACAAGTTTAATATGCTAGTGAGCCACTCCAAAAATTATTCTCATTAGCTTATCTCTGCACCGAAATTTTGAATTTACCCTTATCTGTAACGGCAGGGCTAAACAGGCAGCGCTCTACGGCGTAGATAGCTACGGCGTAGCTATTCAGCTACGAGGGAAGGTTAAAGTGCTACGTGCCGCTGTTGTTGAACATGCTTCACATTGATAGCGTTTTGGCACGAACAAGTTTTTACATTTATCATGTGGATTTAACTGGAGTATTATTTAGAAGTTTAATATTGGATTTTGAGTGTTTAAATCGAAAGTGATTTAATGGGAATTGGTATAAACTTTGTATTAATTATCATTTGTACAGAGTTTGAGTAAATTTTATGTTACTCAAACTCTGTACAAATGATAACGATTTATAATACTGACTCTTTAAAAAAAAAGTATAAGAAGTGGAAAGAGTATGTACTATTTTAATTTCTTTTTTTATTTACTTCAACCATACACTTTTGTTACATAATCGACTACATACTTACGCCACACATTAGAATACCTTCACCGCTTTAAATCCGCACTCGACCAGATTTTACGATCACTCGACGTACGACCCTGAGACATACAGGGCCGTACTTAGAGTAGAATAGTAAGGAAATAAACGTAGTTGTAACGCAAGCAGTCATTACCGTATCTACTCTACATGTACGTGATTTGTGTTAGAGTTGTCAAAGCCTCGGGTGCGGGACGAATTATTGTTAATGTTTCGGCTCTGTGTAATTTGTGGAGCACCTGGGTCTCAGTAGGTACTATTGAGTTTGTACAGTAAACGATTCTATAAGTCGTAGGTACAAAAAATGCCCAAGGAATAACAGCAAATAAAATTGATGATGATGTTACTCTGTATGCTAGTATATTGTTACTGCAGATTGTAATCTTATTCTTACCAAGATCTTTAGCCATGGGTTGATTCTATATTAAAATATCTCCCCGGTACGGCTGAACTGTTTGACACATGTGTGGCAGAAAAGATAGCTTAAATATTTACGTTTCCGTTTTAGGTTTTATCCTGTTACTATTTTATTTGTTCTCAAAACTTATTGGCACTGGTATAGACTGATTGTATAGACTGAGTGCTGATTTTTGTTAATAGAACAAAAGCTTTAAAGTAAATATTACCGTGAACCAAAGCTGGAATAATTGTCATAATTTATGAGTATCACTTAAGAGGTCGAGTAGAATAGGATTATACACGGATGGCTATTAATATTCTTCGTATCAGTTGCACTTAATACTCAATCATCGACAAACTAATTATGTTAATATCTTCTCGGATCGGCTCTTGTTTGTAAAATAGGTCAGTGTTCTCGACTGGACAAATTACTGGCTTGATGGATTATTACCCAGTTGATAGATTTTATGAGAATTATATTTATATTGATGGAGCATGTGACAATGGCCGGAGTGGAAACTATAGCGTCTATCATTGCGTCGAAATTAATTGTAAATTATATACCCACACGTTCCAAATAATTTAGTAATCTGTAAACAGTCCTTTTGAATGAGTTACTTTTATGGCATCCGAAGGCATAAATTTGAATGATTAATTTATTTTTCTTTTGTTTAACGTTAACATTTGGTGCGAAGAATCTGTAGGCTACTCTTCTGGTGCTAAAATTTTAAATAATACTAGTTTAGAATATTTTGTAGTTGATGCCTTTACAAAGCAGCACCGATAATAAAACAGAAAGAAACAAACAAACATTACAGTCCTTTCCAAATCTAGTAGGTACACTTAAGTAGAAAAATGTATAAGATTGAGTAGTGAATCCCGCGTGTGAACATCACTAGTGTGGAGCGTAATGCGATCGAATTTATCGCGCGACTTGGTGCGTTTACGACGCGACATTACCTCCCTGATAGAGACGTTGCGGCGGTGGAACTGCCGAGTACGTGACGAATGCCTTATACACGCACCTTTACCGATTGTTTTAAATCTGTATATCGCTTTTGAGCATTGGAGAATGTTAGAAAATAGATTTGTTCGGAGCTATTATTTATATGACCGTTCTATACCTTTAAAATCGGAAGGCCTACTGCATAATAAAAGTAAATTTTATAGAATAATATACATTGTACGATTTGATCGCGCTGTTTTCTAATAAAAACCGCTTCCGCTTTTCACACAAAGATACACTCTTCATGTAGATTGTAGTCGCAAAAACCTTTGCAGAAAATAATAAAAAAAGGAAACAGCCACATAAAAAACCAAGGCGAAACTAACTCGCTACAGATTAAAAAATCCCACATACAAAAAATCCAATGCATTTTCTTTACACATTTTTAATTAACAACTTTACTTACTTAACTCTGCGTTACCGGCTCACAGTGAATCTACAGCAAAAGGGTATTAGCCACTGGGTTCTTTCTAAGGCACGTTTCACTCACGTGTTTACTCAGAAAGCTAGATTTTATCTGTGCAACTCGCCACTTGCGCGCCACGCCGCTCCCCGATAAAAAACCTCTTTCACGTTCAACCGCTAGCTCAATGGGATATACTTGTACCCGACTATTCTACCTACAGTATTCTATAAGTATTTACACTATTGAGAAAAAGAAGCGTGATTTATTCAAGACTCATTCATGTATTGTACTGCGTTTATCTTTAAAATAAACATCTTAAGTAACGGCGACTCACAATCTTTAAACCATGGTATGTTTTATAAATACAATTACCCTAGCTCTGAAACTCATTTTTCAAATAACTGTGTAATAGTTTTTATACCTACACATACACACCACACAAGGCATAGTCTAAGGTCAACGACCTAAGTCCATTACACTAACTGTGTATTTACCTTTACATGCATTTTGAAGTTATTCTGCACCATTCTCACAATGGCCCGTTAAAACGGCACTTTCATTATCTTTTATTAAGCCCCAATTTACTCTAGATTGCTTGTATGGTTAACGAAATTGTGTAATTGCAAGCTGCTTTTATTGCGTCCTGAATAAGTTTATACTGAAGTGGGATCCTGTTCAAAGGAATAACGGTTCATCGTTAATAATGAACATTATAATTTTAGGTTTTCAGAACAATTATATAATACCTCACATGTACATATGTGGTAAATTAGTAATAAAGTATATTTTTTATTGTCTATCCCTATTCAATATAAAAAGTAATATCCGACCGTTGATCAGACATCCTATCCTACAAGGAAACAAACAACAACTATTTATCATACAGTAGTCGTGACACAAAACTAGACGGAATAATAAGCTCATATAAAATCCATCCACACATCATAATACTCTCTTAGCGCACTTGGTGGCCCATTTTATATTTTTTTCTGTATCGTAAATCTCGAGATTATATCACATCTCTAACCTACTTAGCGGTATTCATCGTGTGTCGGATTTTGTTTGCGGTCGGCACTGGCACTCAGCGGCCGCTCGCGATAAAAGCCTCTTTGTGCACACCCTCTATACGGAGCTACGGAATAACTCTTTCAATGCAAGATTGCGCCCCCCGGAAAATGGTCGGGCGCGGATTTTGAATACACATACCGTCTTAGTATGGGGATTAGGTTCGTTTTAGTAGTTTTTTTGAACGATATTATACTGCTATTAGACTGTAGATTCCTGTAGCATTTTTTGTGAATGTTTATAGGGTATTACCATTTATATTTTGATCGTGTGAATGGGTATGATTTGTATTTGGTGCATCGAATAAAGTAATGTATTGTGAACTATTATTAATCTAGTAGTAAATGAATGTGGAAAAATACCAACACCAAAAGCAATTTAGGATTGAACGAAATGTATCGAGCAATATGTGTCTAATCGTGTATTTGTACAACAAACCAGTTTGTAAATAACTCGGTACCCTTATTGCTCCTTTGTGCGCGGCCGCACGGCGCTATCGCAAGAATCCAGTTGTAGTAACTACTGTTCAAGATTCTCCGACAACACTCCTTCACTACGTGCTTTATTAAATTGAAACCCTACTCGAAATGTTATTTCCGGGAGAGATATTGAAAACAGCATTTGCAGTTTCATTTGAGTGTATTCAATTCGCGGCAGTCTGTAGTAGGAATTCTATCGAGTTGGAAATCTTGAACAGAACGGACAGGCCGCTTATTGCAGGTTTCTGAGAAGCAGAAAGTTATTAATCTTTTCATAAATACGAATACGATGCTGTATTATGCTACTTGGGTTGAATGATTTAAAAGGAAACGTAATTATGAAAAATAAAAAGTAACAATGATTTAGATACAATATAAAAAAAAATTAATCTACAAAAGATAAACCTCTCTAATCCTTCTACAAACGTGCTTAATCCAAAACTAAGTAAGTGTTATCATAATACACAAAACATATCATATCACAAATAACGAAGAACACAATACCTTTCTAACATTGATACCTACTCATATAGAAAAATCTTTATTTCTCTCTATTTTAACACTCACTGGCGTCGGGTTTAAGCTTTCAAGCTCACTTCAAAATACCTTTATAAGAGTCTTGAAATTCCGCGTCTAGCTCGAAAAACGAATCTCACGTACAGTTATATAAGTGAAGTTTGTATTACTCACTGTCTGAGTTTAATGGAGAAAAATAATTGAACAGATTTAATGTAGAAAATAACAGAAGATTTTCTTAAAAATATGAGGTGATTAGACGAGGGATAATAGAGCGTGAAAGTTACGGCGCAGCGGCTACGACAGTATTCTTCTGCTTATGATGAAAATATAACCTATTATTTGAATGTATCTATGTTAAATATATAGTGTATTTTAATTGATAGGCTCATTAAATAATATAAACACTGTTATATCAGAGATTCACTGAGTACATGTTTTTAACAAAAGACATTAATAAAACAAAACATTTTCTAAATAAAAAACTCGAGACTATAACTCAAAAAAATACAAAACACGTCGTCACAGCATTTTTCTGTGTAAACTAAAAAGGTACTTAGTTAACCGTAATGTATGCCGCGTGTAAACTCAATGATAAATGTTTGATACGCGCCGGGGCGCAGTGCGCGCTACACGGATCGGCTTTTAGCGGCTCTGTCCACCTGTGCCCTTATTCTGAATACCCACCGCCATACTTTACATTCACACCGCGAAAAGTACCCAAGTGCTCATCATTCGATACTTCGACGCTAACCGAATTGAAAAAGGACCTACCCTTATTTTGATTACACAACTTTATTCTTGTGGGGCCGTCAATTTGTATCGCTTTATCTTATTTGTCAGAAGATGAAGTTACGCTGGAGTTAATTGTATGAGTGTGTAGGTAATGCGGTATCGATTACATTCGTTTCGTTCGCAAGTAATGTCGTATTAAATTACTCATGTGTATTTGAATGTTATTGTGTGGTGTTTTTCATCTTCGTCGTTTAATAAACAGCACAACTAATACCTTCGATGCAAGATAGTGATGCGCTAAATCGCGGTAATGTGTTGAAAGTTTGTAATGGTGATAGATTGCAAAGCCAAGTGATTATTTGTATGTGACACTTTAAAATCCTACTGATTATTAAAAAAATGTAAAAAGTACTGTTTGAATGAATGTGATATGACTTGGCGTCTACTAAAATTTATTCTTAAAAAAGTTAAGTTGTTATGAAAAGCGGGTTGCGCACTTACCCATTCAAAACTTAAATCCCAGTTGTCGCGATTTATGATTCCGTCATAGTTTTATCAAGTGAAGTATAAACCTTCTTAATTTTTTTTACGCTGCCTAGTTTATGCTAAGTTTCATAGCTACAGCAAGAAGAAATGCGTAATAAAGACATCCTTGTCTAAAAACCTCAGTCACAAAACTTGATACAATTATAGGTAGTACGATAGCATAGTACGCAAATCGGTCACTTACCTTCTAACTATTATCAACTCAATCTCCTGCAAATCCTACAGAGAGAAATTGCGAATCGTAGATTGAAAAGTTTGATAGTGTAATTAGTTAAGGCTTAAGTGCCCCGGGACTGTAGTTAGGTCACCGGTTAGACAATAGGCACTCTAAATTGTAGATCTGCTTTCAGTTATAATAGAACGGACATTTCGGAACTATTGGGAATTATGATAACTACCAGCATAATGTGAAATTGACTTTAGATTTGTATCAAATATGATAGTTTATGAGGACATTCAATATCAAATTGAAAATGAAAGCATGTTAATACTATCCGACAGTAAATAAAAGAATAAGCGGCAATAACTGTACGTATTCGTATTTTAAAACAGTTTTCACTATTTCGGATATCAGTGTCAAAATAAATTTAAAAACTCAAATTTAAAAACGACGTAATTTTTAATCTCGTTTACGTCCTCTCACTCAAAAATCTGTACGTCATACGTAAATCTGGACATTACGCGTTAAAATCCCACAAAGTAGTCAAAGGCCGCAAAACGTGACATGCCTTGTCTAGCACGTCAACGCTTCACGTAAAACACGCTTATAATCCCAACACGCGTGGCATTAGCGAAACGACGGACGTGACTATGTAAATGTTTTAAGCACAGTCAAAAACTCAAACGTAAATCATACGCTAATGCTCTAAGCTATTTGAGGCGAACTAGTTTCAATTTGAATAAGCTCTGCGTTAGTCTTTATTCAGAAGTTTTGCTGTGGCGCCTACAACCCACGTAAGTTTACTTTTATACTAGTTTTGTTACGCGACTTTATATGTGTGCTATGAAAATGTTATATTTTGGATGATAATTTTGACAACGTCAGTTGCCTAGTGCTCATGCTCGCTACCAGGGCACCTGGAGGATGAAGGTGTGATTCCCGTGCGGATCGAATATTGCTTATATTCGATCCGCACGGGAATCAAATAACAAAAAAAAAAAATATTTTGTTGTTCTTTGATTCCGAGTCGAATTGAAAGAGACAATCTATTAACTAAGTGGAAATCTAATTCTAAAAGCTTCAACGGTAGAACGATAGTGTGCTATAAAATGTATAAAATTCTAACTGTACTTTTTTGTAGTATTAGCGAGTTGCTTTCAACAGTTATGCATGTGTGGGTAAAAGGTAGAGCCACTCGTATATATTCATTTGAAAGGTGTGAATTCTAATATAGTCCAGTCATTATAGTAAGTTCACCTCGGAATTCGAGATACCCAGCTGTAAGTCTGTAAATACTTGTATATTGACACCCTAAAAGTTGTCTCAAAACCTACATATGGTAGGGTGTACGCAACTATAAAATTTCAAGGTCCAAAGTCCCAAAAACCGGTTTTTTGAGCTTTTTTTGTAAATATCTCATTTCCTATGGAATTTTTGCATTCGTATTCATTACCAATATTGTACAGTATAAAATTCTCTACAAATTTTGTTTGAATTTTTTTTTTTACGGTGAACCGTTTTCGAGATAGAGTGCGGAGAGCGTGCGGTCACAGGATCATTTCAAGTCGACCGGTGCCTCCGGTCGAAGATGCGCCATATATAGTTGATGAACTATCGATAAATCAATGATTATAATAATAAATAAATTTAACCCATTACTGTCCCACTGCTGAGCAAGGGTCTTCTCCCGTAATGTGGGAGGGGTTAGGCCTTGAGTCCACCACGCTGGCCAAGTGCGGGTTGGGGACTTTGCATGCCCTCAATAAATGTATTTAACAAATTTTATTCATGCAAGGTTTCCTCACGATGTTTTCCTTCACCGTTGGAGCATGTGACAATTATTTCTAATACACACATAACTTCGAAAAGTCATTGGTGTCATCATTTTCTTCATAATTATATTAAATCTATATCTTTTCAATAATACTGATTTATTTGTTTTTTTTTCATCATGTAAGAAGTTATTAATATTAATTAGGTAGGTTAAAATTCAAATATAGTGCCTATATTTTCATGAAAAATTCTGCAATTACATGGGCAGGTAAGTGTTGATAAGTTAATTAATACTGAATAAAAAGTGGATAGGTTATGAAAAAAATGATAAAAAATAATGTAATAGTTAATAGAAATTGACAAATATTTATTCATCATTGATTTATCGATAGTTCATCAACTATAATATATATGGCGCATCTTCGACCGGAGGCACCGGTTGACTTGAAATGATCCTGTGACCGCGCGCTCTCCCCCCTCTATCTCGAAAACGGTTCACCGTAAAAAAAAAAATTCAAACAAAATTTGTAGAGAATTTTATACTGTACAATATTGGTAATGAATACGAATGCAAAAATTCCATAGGAAATGAGATATTTACAAAAAAAGCTCAAAAAACCGGTTTTTGGGACTTTGGACCTTGAAATTTTATAGTTGCGTACACCCTACCATATGTAGGTTTTGAGACAACTTTTAGGGTGTCAATATACAAGTATTTACAGACTTACAGCTGGGTATCTCGAATTCCGAGATTCTTACCTAATTTAAGCTTAATTGACTGCACTAATACGTAAGATATTCCATTTTCACAAAAATCGGGTTCGTTTTATACAGTTCGGTGGTTCGGTATTTTATCGATATGCGATATTTACTTATGATTCCTTTTACTACATTCCTTTAGGGATATTTACTGCAGAGGTCCTGCTTTTATTTACTTTATCGCTACAAACTTTTATATGTCGTATTGTGTAGTATTATCTATACTAATATAATAAAGCTGAAGAGTTTGTTTGATTGTTTGTTTGTTTGATTGTTTGAACGCGCTAATCTCAGGAACTACTGGTCCGATTTGAAAAAATCTTTCAGTGTTAGATAATCCGTTTATCGAGGACGGCTATAGGCTATATATCATCACGCTACTACCAAAAGGAGCAGAGTACCAGTGAAAAATGTCAAGCTACGACCAATAGGAGCAGAGTAACAATAAAAAAGGATTCATAAACGGGGAAAATTTTGACCCATTCTATCTTATGTGACGCAAGCGAAGTTGCGCGGGTCAGCTAGTTAGGAAATAAACCTAAATAATAAAGTTTTATATTAAAGTTACGTTTGTATGAGAGATAAGTGAAGCTGCATCTTAATTTAATCTTGGCTCTTCGCTTGGTAATTTAATAAATCTACGCCTCTAGTGTCTGATGCTTCATTACTCATCTTCATATATGATTAATGGATATTTTATTGCGTGTAAAAAAGTGCTTGACAGAAACAATATACGCTTCAACTTTAATACTCTTGGCATGCAAATCGTGATAATAGTATTCAGACAGCATAAATGATGTGGTAGTGTAGCCATTTTGGAAGAATTTAATACTAAAATTTCGTAAATACACATAATCGAAAATAGACAACATCCCTAAGTCTAACTTAGTATCACAGTCATTTCTATTTCAATAAACACTCACAAAGTATTAATAGTGGCACTCATTGTTCGACTGTCACTCGGTACAGCGAATAAAAGCATTTTCGTCGATAAACCGTTCGCCCGTTCATTCCTTGACACGGATTGTTAGCAGTTGTTCAGTGTTCGCGTTGTTCATTTGAGCGGGACGCGTGACAACGGCACTCGCGATCCTCTTGTCTTGTGCAACGAGTAGCAACAAGCAAATACTAGCTTTAGGCTTACGATACGATGACTGTACGGAGACGATACGATCTTGTATAAAGTTATCTTTCAACGATTTGCTCTGATAAGAAAATGTATAAGAGGCTTCATATACCTTGTATTCTTGTAGACACGTAGAAATATTGTAAAGCTTTTAATTTCAAAATTCATTAGAGGCCGAGATCAACAGACAAAACCGTTGAATTATCGTCAAAGGTGGATAAAGTCTTTATTAGACAGATGAATATAATGTTTTTCTAAAGGATAATTAAGTAAGATATTCGAGAGATAGTTTTTAACATATACACGTCGATATCGGATCGGAGTCGCACCCTGTGTCGGTTGATGTAAATATCCTCGTTGTTCCTAGTAACGTAAATAATAAAGCTGGCTATATTGTCACTGCAACAAAAACTTCCCTTCTCTTCGATCACGTTCGATGTCCAAGATAGTGTAGAATGGAAGTCGTTTCTAATAACTTGTCAAATGTTAGCTTTCTTCCTTTTTAGAAATAGTGTGCACGTGGGGTGCATTTATGTCTCTCATAAATTCGTATTTCATTTTTAATTTATTTTAAGGTTTACGATGCTTTAGAGTTAAAATATTTTGTTATTTAAATTTTATTCCCCAACCCACACTTGGCCAGCGTGGTAGACTCAACCCCCTCTGTCATTACGGGAGGAGGCCCTTGCCCAGCAATTGGACATTAGTGAGCAATTTTTTTTTTCTTATCAAATTTATAGTTTTACCGGGTCTGTGACACAAAAATCTATTCTGATTTTGGGCAATAAAAACCTTCGTTGTTGCTCGCAAGTAGCTAATCACTATAAAACGAACACTCGCACAGAATTATGACAGGAAAAACACAGATTAACATCACGTCCCAAGGGTTCTGGCTAAAGGACTACTCGGGAAATGAAGGTTGTCTGTAGGGCGGCGCCATTTCCGGCCGGTCCGGACGCGTTCTCGCTAAACAGGGGGTCTATTATCGCCGCTCTGTCATCTGCGATGCGCTCTCGCGTCTCACTTCTATTGTGAACTCGGCCTTTGTCTGTGCTGTACTCGTGTCCCCGGTTCATGTGATGTAAACAGACGTTTCCGTACTCCTTGCAGTCCTGATCTTTGTGGTATGTTTGCGCCATTGAGCGAAGCCGCTCGACCGTGTAATTGTTGCCACAGCTACGAGATTTAAACTTGGATCTAGATGTTGTAATAACGTGTTGTTTATTGACTGGAACAGTGTTAGTCAGCTGGAAGATAATGTTTTCTTTGCTCTTGTCACTTTAAATTAGAGTTAGCTTGTTAAATGTTTTCTTACTTTTTCTTTATAAGAAAGTATTTTAATCAAGGTTTTTACCCAGTACAAGTATTTTTTAAAGATATGTTTTGAGATAAAATGCGCCCGGATGTGCGCGGACGCAGGTCTTATGGCCAGCAACAAGGGTCCTTGCTTCAACAGAAAACATACAAAAAGGTGAGGAGAAAAAGGCAAAAATATTTTCAGGAGCACAATGTCCAATCTTTAGTCGAAAAATAAAATAGCAGTAAAATAGGCAGCATAAAAGGGAATAATTGGGCACAACAGGGCTGAGTATCGGTGTGAGACGGATACAAGTGTGGCTTATCTATGCCGGATGTAAGCCGTGTGCCGAGCCTTGCCGAAGTGCGCCGAACCTAGCCGAACCGCACCGATATACGGCGTATCGAGCACAGATTTACCTAATACGGAAATAATGTGCAACTTGTTTTACAATATGTCTTTGTTACCTGCGGTTACTTTGTCTCTAATTTTATATTGGCTCAAGCACCTTTGTGAAGCTGCTGTTATATATGACGATATGTAAATCCATGACAGCTAAGCAGAGTAAGCTTGGATTTATATACTTCTCTATGAAAATGAGGGGTTTATAGATGATTGCATTTATGGATATTTGAGCGTAGCGTAAGCAATCAGTGAGCGTAAGCAATGTATGAAACGGTTAGTTTAACTGCTTTGACGTGATTGAGCTAAACGTCTCATGCCATTATAGTGCACGTAATAGGCTTGAGACAGGCAAGAATTTTTGGCTGAGTGCCAATAATGAGGCGTGGATTCATTCACTCGTAGTCCAATAAAGACTTTATAAGTGTATTTTACCAGATGTTTTTACACATAAATTTTGTAGTTACAAAATAGGTTTTGGACAAAAATGCAGATATGGCATTGTAAAGCGAGTCTAGATTGTTTTTTATCTAAAAGAGAATCAAACCCCTGACATCCAATCTTAGACGTCATGACAACACAGTAGAAGACGGCTCCGGCTCATAACCCCTTTTAATCTTGAACAAATCGTAAAACGGCAGTAAGTTCAATATTCAAATTAGTCAGCGTCCTCTCATTTGTAACAAACACGGGTATTTAGAGAGATCGCCGTTGGCTCTCTTTGTTCTACCAAAGCCGAGATTTACGTAGACGGAGGACAACGTTCACGGTATTAATACCGGTATGAATAAAACGACTCACTGCGAGCACTTGATCGCTACGGCTTAATAGATTTTATAAGGTAAACGCTCTATAAAATGTTGTCTGAACAAACTTCGTCTGTGTATTGAGACCTCTTTGTTTGTGATAGGTTATATTGTGTTACCCTTTTTGTAAATGTGTTTTTCTGTTTGTTCTTGTAAGCCTTTAACGTCAATATTGACGATATTGACGAATCGGAACACTTATGGAATTATTTATGTTTTGTTTCATCCAGTATCTTTTTGTAGATTTCAAGCACCTGATATTAGAATTTGTTATTCTTCTTTGATATTTTTGCGACATTGGGTAAGAATTTTGTTATGCAGATTAAACATGAATCTGTGCTAGAAACCAAAAACCAGGGCAGTACCTGGAGCGTTGCCGTAGCTTCGGCAAATTTGTATTTTGATTAATTTTGATCAACAACTAAAACCGCTATGAATTTTGCAGAGTTTATTACTTATATTTAGTTATTGGAGAAAAGCCACAAATAAAATATTTACCACTGAAAGCAAACGTCACAGTTAAATTGATGTAAAATCAATCAATCCCCAAAGCGTACTGATAATACGTCTACTCATCCATATCTAACCAATAACAAAGTTACAAGTACAAACTTCACGGATGTTAATATCTCCGATATACCAGCCTCTTAGCTCTGCCCTTTGACAGTGGAAAGTTATGCGCCAGTACGACGCAGTTAGTTGTCGACAGTTGCACTCCCGCCGTCGAGTGGCCTCAACTAGGTCCCAACATTCGGATCTGTGTCTCTGTAATACTATGTCTCTTGTGTATATTATGTTGAACTTATACCCGAATAGATTTGCTTGACATGTGTAATATGATTTATGGTAATTTGTATGCCATCAAAAACATTCTGTAAAAACCTCAAGTCTCGCCGTTAAAAGTTGTGAGATCTATATAATACCAAGTCGATTAATCTATTTAGTCTCTACTTAAAGGACCTTCTGTCTTAAGTTAATTCGTATGTTATTATCATGCCAATTTTAAAAAAATACCTCTAAAACAAATAGATCGACCTGGCCATCGCATGATTTGATTATTAGTATATATCACACTACACAGCACGACAAGAAGTTAATGCTCCTGAAATGTTAATAATGGCGAATTTGTGTTTTCTTGCGATGACCAAGTCGATCTATTTGTTTTAAAGGTATTTTTTTTAAATTGGCATGATAATAACATACGAATTAACTTAAGACAGAAGGTCCTTTAAGTAGAGACTAAATAGATTAATCGACTTGGTATTATATAGATCTCACAACTTTTAACGGCGAGACTTGAGGTTTTTACAGAATGTTTTTGATGGCATCTCACTTCTTTTTGTAGAGCGAACATAAGTCCAATTTGTATGGAAAGACGTTTTTTTTTCATAATTCAACATATTTTCTTATGGGAATGTTGTTCAGTTTCATGGGCTAAACACCCTTACCCACCCTTTACCCCCTCCCGTTATGCCTCATATAGTAGGTACCTATTTACACCTATTTATTATTGTATTTTCTACAGTAATAACAATTCATTAACTGCAAATGTAACCTTGTAATCTTATACATTTATATGGGATTACAAAGTTATTGTTGCAGTCGGTGTATTTAGAAAACTGGACCGAAATTAGAAAATATTAAAATTTTCCCATGATTAAGACACTAAACCCTATTTGTATTCTAAATTTTAAGCTTCTAAGTCTGCTAGAAGTACCTTAGACTTTTGATGATCGGTGAGTCAGTGAGTCAGTGAATCAGTGAGTGACAAAATTCAAAATTTTAACAAGTTGTCATTCTTAAACTACTGGTTCAAATTGACTGAAATTTTAAATATACCGTGTTTATACAATGACTGATTAGTTGCTGAAAATCCAGGCTTCTTGTTTTATCCACAACGAAATTATAGGGGTGTCAAAAATAGCCCGAATTGCTTCGAGAAAAGGATGTTACGGCCGTGCCGCTTTTTTTTTGCTCGACTTGCGGGGGCACTTCCGTGCCCCCAGATGTATGACCGACAGGTGAGATTGAAGCAATAGTAGCGGGAGATCGATCTTGGCAAATAATCTTCAACGCGAGTAACGATACGCAATCACAGTTACATTGTGTCGTAATTCTTGTTTTATACATCAGTATTATAAACGAACGAATTCTGTGAAGCGTAGCATTTTCCTCGGAGTCCTATTGATTTTCTACTAAATGTTAATGTACTGTATTCTTGCTACCAACTTCCTAGTTCGCACCTTGTGACTACATTTTACATGCACTGGTTGAAATCCTTTTATTTACTCACCCGACACGTCGACGGATGAAATATTCAAATACATTTGTGTGCATTCTCTCTCACATACTTCAAAGTAGAAAGACGAGATTTATTCGCACTGCGACATTATTAAGTATCCGAAGTACTTAGCTGCGAGCTAAAAGGATTGCTGTCGATACTCTCCGAAGTACTGCAGAGTTCGAAGTGTTTTTCCTTTAAAAGCAAGATCAGCCTCGACTAGTACTACCTGGGGTATTAAACTACCGACAACTCCGTAATATGTTGTACATTACAAAGTTGCAAAAGTGGAACTTGTAAATTTACATGGAACATGATTGCAGGCCGAAACTTGGTAAACTGCTTCCACATTGAAAGAACTTAAGTTTAACTGAGTTGCAGCGAATTTAGTGACGAGCGTTCATAGTTACGACGCAAAGTATTTTACGGCGCTTGCTAGTGTCATACTAACTTATTTGGGAGAGGTGGGACGCTTGCATTAATAAGTTTGCGGGAACAGATTTCGCAAAACTAGAACTTGATGTTGGTCATCACTTTTGTAAAAGATATGACTATAGAATGGCGAAAACGTAGAGCTATTTCTTTTGCTAATATCAGCAAAAGTAAGAATGAAGAGTAAATATTTGGGAGAAATACGTATTAAAATAACTTATTATACGGTAACTGTACAATGTACATTAATAATAATATTTCCCGTAGCAAAATCATGAATATATTACGTTGCTCTATTAGCAACTAACAACGGCTTTTAGTTTATTTGAGGCCTAACAACAAAATACGTCAGTTACAATATTCTCTGTGAAACAAAGCAGAGTAAAGCCAATTATTCGATGGAAGCTTAGGTCTTTACCTGTGAATTTCGGTCGGCAGTGGGGCAAAGTAAATGAAAATATACGAGTTCTCGTTAGTGTTGCGGGTTCGTTCCAAGTTGGCTGCTGCACCGGTTTATGAGTTTGATTTAGATATCGATTTTACGATAGCGTTTCCAAGTTATTCATAGTCCTGTTTAGAATAAAGGTAGAGTGCTGTTGTTCATAGAGTCAGGTGCATCGTAGATAAAACGAAGAAGTGAGTTATGAACATTTTATTTAACCCTGTAGGTATTCGGTATTTTTTGTTCTCTATGTGGGCTATAAATATGTTTTCTTTTAGTATAATAAACTATTTCTTTAAAATTAAAATGTTTAAACTGAATTATCATATTATGCAAAAAAAAAATTCAACTAAACGTCTTTTAAGTATAGGTAAGACCATTGAGTTTAATGGCTGTCACGTAAAACCGTCAAAGCGTTTGCTAGTCTCATTGATTTACCAAGTAACTTACGTTGAAACCTTTATATAATTAGAATTTCGCAAATAAAATTCGCAAGTGGGAAATAAGGAGAAATATAACTGACTGCCAGTTCAAAGAAATTTACGTCTATTGTAGAAGTACGATCAATATTTTATTCCAAGTTTATTTTCAGAGGGCCGAGAGTAAATTATGTCGCTCAAGTACACGGTGGCCGCTCGCAGCTGCTTACAAACTTAAGAATAACGATACTACAGTTTTGGCGCGAAAACTTTTGCATAAACCTGCACTTAGCGCCGGCGACGACCAACTTGACTGTTAAATAATAAACTTTAATGGACTTTTGGTCATTTCACTTTACTGTTATTATTTTTTTTCGAGCATATGAAAAGACGAAAGCTTTTGAAAATTTGATAGCATCTTACGTGAGTAACGGGCATAAGTTTTAACGAGGATGAAAATTTTTGGGTTTAAAAGAACGATAACGTTATGGCGGTCTTTGTAGTCGCAGTAAAGCTAAAGATAAAAAAGAGTTTTTAAGTGAGGATTTGTACATACAGCTTCCATCCCGTTCATTCAGATGCAAATTGCGGTAAAAAGATGCAGTTACATTTTTGCGCACTAATATATGAACTGAAATACATACCATCTAACAATGCCTTTGTCTGTAACAATCCACGTAAACATAAATAATTTAAATTAATTGCTTAGAATATTTCTATGTGCAAACAAATAGATGATAATTTTTATTTTCCATATAGATTGCAAAACATTTGAATCAGCATACTGGATGCTTATATCAGCATAAAATACAATGATACGAATAATTTGGGGGTTAAAACAGAAACCATTATCGTTGAAATGTTCAATAGTATGTAATATCACATGCAATCAATATGCGGCTGTCATTATGTTATTCCCCAATGAATAATACCACCAAATGTTGCTATTTGTTCGGCATTAACGCGTAACACTGCAATTCTGGAATGCGATGCTGAAACAGTCGGCAAATATGTTTGTTTCATCAGGCGTTCAGCTAAATTGTCTGACTAGCAAACAGGATTGCTAAAGCGAAATTATGTGAGATATGCATTTATCTTCGTGGCAGCTCTGTGTGCGATGTGTTGACAATGTTATGTTTATTTAAGGTATGCAGTATGCCTCTCACCTATCTATACTAACGTTATAAAGCTGAAGTGTTTGTTTGTTTGTTTGAGCGCGCAGGATCTCAGGAGCTACTGGTTCGACTTGAACCATTTATTGACGAAGGTTTATAACATCACGCTGCAACGATTAGGAGTGGAGTAGCAACAAAAATTGTTACGAAAATCGGGGAAAATTTTGACCCATTCTCTGTTATGTGACGCAAGCGAAGTTGCGCGGGTCAGCTATTAGCAATAAAATAAAAACACAAATATTTATGCTTATAAATTGACCAGGAAATAGATCAGTAAAGTTAAGCAAATGGTGCCGCAGACTGCGCTAAACAGGTGATTGATTCACGGCCTTAAGCTCGAATAAATTATTTCGTATTCTGCTTTCCTTTTTCAGTACTTCGTCTTTACCGCTAAATACTTTTACTATTACCGTTTCTGGTGATATAGAATGAAGCTTAGTGAAATGTTTTCAGATTGAATCATCAGAATTGTGGCTAGGTCTATTATTATACATTTTGTACAAAGGTTATCAAATATAGGACATATGTATATGTACTATAGCAGTAGCAGCGAGTATCTATCAATTTATAAAAAGCTTCTCCAAAAAGTATTCGCGTTTTTTATTCCCTTGATAAAAGCAGAATGTGGTGGGTGGTGCGGGTAAAAAATATTCCGATTTTATCCGTACACTAAAATAAGTTGGTGATAAAGCAAAATTATTTGCGCCACTCATGCTGCCAATAAGAATGTTTGAGCCCCTACTCACGTCCCAAGTTTACGCCCAACCGGTCGGGAAGATCAGCAGGTTCTTTAAAGGTGGCTTAGCGCTTATTAAGCTGTGTGATTTTATAGGTACTAAGTAGAATACGTATGTAGATGTTACAGATTACATGTCCTCGAAATTCATAGGCGACAGACGAAATTCTTACGCAACGCACACTACCTACTATTACTATACCAATGTTTGCCTTAAACATTTTGAGTGTTTATGTCATCTGGTAAATCTCGATTGTATGAGCTACCGATACTGATTTAGTTATCTATCGATACGTATGACTAATAAACAATAAATTGAGGTCTGAGTAGGGGAGCCCGCATTGAAAGCAGATCAGTACGATCGTAGTTCGCTGACTCAGCTCGGCACGGTTTCACTGTCTACTCATGAGAGAGCGCACAATTCGTTGAATTTCGCCGCGGAATTGCACTCCCGTAACCTAGATCTCTTTTAGTTCATACCTGGATATGAAACTATATTAGTCCGATTTAATTTCATTCATTTCTTTTATGATGTGTGAATAGAATCTTTAAAAATTTAAAGCAATATGGGATTCAATAATTTGTCATGAACCTACACACCGCATGCATTTATAATCTTATGGAAAGAGTAGTTTAACTGGACGTTTATATAAATATTATTCAATATAAGTATCATCCTATTTGTTTTTTTTTCGTTATTTAATTCAATTATTATTCTGGTATTTTATTTGTATAAATAAACAAATGCGCAATTATTGATATTCATACATTTTAATTATCAGCAAGTGTAACAGAATCAGATGTCAAAATAAATAATGCTTTGTATTTTAATTTAATAAACGATACAAACGCTATACATTTCGTAATGTTATATGAACTAAATATTATTTATTTAAATGGCTTTAAAATGATTAAGTTTATTACTAAACATAACTGTAGTATTATACTAGACATTTACTAACAATTACATGTGTACTAAGTATAGCGACTATAACAAGTAACACAAACCATAAGTACTAATTTAATTACACAAGAAAATAAAAGTTGCTGTAAAAACTGTAAGTACCTTATGTAACTTAATTTAACTTTTTTATTTAGCTAAGTTTATTTTTATTTTGCGCAATTATCTGAACCACTATACACATTAAACTGTTTTCTTGTATTCAAATTCCGACGTCAGTGTGTAAGAGACAACATCTTAAATTAATCAAAACTCACGTTCAACTTAATGTTCTCAGTTTCACACTCAACAATGTGTCGTCATATGACACACATGATTACATTTCCCGGTACTCCATAGAGCGGCGGGTGAACTCATCGGTAGGTACACAACTTTGTTTGTAGTTCTCCCGCTGCCTTCATCATGACTGATTGACAGCTTTGATGTGTACTCCTCGCCGACGGAATGCGGCTGTTTAATGACATTGCTTTGTCATTACAAGAGCCCCATTCTAAATCACCATACGAAATGATATTGAATAAGTTACACAAAGCTTCCAAGACTTGTATTACGTAAAACTTTTTATTCCTCGAAAAGTTCGTAGCACACGATATTCAACCTTATTTATGAACACCATAATTATTGTTTGTTTTTGTTTCGTGTGCATTGAATAAAAAAATATGTATTCGCGCAGCTGACCCAAAATATTCGGGATTTTCTTTCAAATAAAACTCACATAACAAAATGAAAGCTTTCAATAAACAGTAAAATGTAAATATGAAAGAAGCTCCCGGTATACGTTTCGTATTATATCACGGTATCTGTGAATACGGATAACGCATTAGTAGAATTAATGTTCGCTTTTAAGCTTTGTCCGTCTATTCTGTGGCAAATCGGAGCTCTTCCAATAGATTGAATAAGGAATCGATATAATCTTAAGGGACGATGTTAATGCTCATTCATTAGGTACGCTGGGATGACAGGGTACCATGTTCACTTTAAAAAATTGAGATAAAATACTTAAGGAAGTATAAATTAACGAAAATCGTAAATTGAAATGCTACATAACTTTTCGCCTAAACCAACACAAATTCCTTGCTCCGCTACAAACACTGTGACAAGCTACAATTTACTACAGCTGTCGACGAAAACATCCCGCTGAAGTCCACACACAATACTAATTCTTAAAAGCATTAGGTTCTTATCTATTTCTTTGTATGTTAAAATTACATAAGAACCTCTTTCCTTTAATCAAAATACTTTTTGATTAAAAATGTACCTGGCCATAATAGAATCCGATTCAGTTCTTAAAAAAAAGTTTATGAGTGAATTATAAAATGGCGGGAAATGTGTAAACGTAAAAAGATTATTAATGTATTATTACTTTCGGTACATATAAAAGATACTTGAAATCTATGTAGGCATCATTCCTAATTCAAGCATATTTAATAAAGTTTTTCTTTATTTTTTTACAATGAAAGATAGTTTTAATCTTTATTATGAAAACCAACCGGTGCCGGCGCGGCGGCGCGGTGACGTAAGGTTCAAGTAAGTAACGCCAAATTGTTTAAACCCTTTTATGGAAAGTCAATATTTAACGATATCATAACGTAAGATCGAAAAATCATTAAATTTTACATAAGTAGCGGACTTTGCTGGCATTAAGTAGGTAATCTTTCGTTGAAATTGGGTCCGATAAATTAATGCGCGCCGTCGACAGGGGTTGATCATCGTGTCACCAAACACTTTTAATAGAATTAATCTATTTTAGCAAAGGCTTTAATGGCTCCCGTTTATTCTTCGGTAATTTGAATACGTTTTACGAGTCCGTTTGTTAAAGGATTGTTACCAACTGAGTTTAATTATTTATAGCGCTATTGATGTAGGAAGCTGTTTATTGTAATACCAGATCATTGATACAAAGGTTCGTAAATAATTCATTGTTATGAAGATGTTTCAATATTATTTAGGTAAACTGAGGTCGTATTATTTAGTAATAAATATAGACCTGCTTTTGTTTTCCGATTTCGTCTGTTAATGAATATCACTTCAAATAGTTTTTACTTAATTTTCAGTTAGTTACAGGGATTATTTATGCTTGTTTAAGAATCCATATGCTTTTCCTGCCATGTATGTACAATGAGCCGCTAGTGGGCTAAACAGTTCAGAAGTGTGATGATACTATAGATGTGAGTGTTTCGCCAGCAAATTCTTATGTCCTATAGAAAGAGGTATTCAAGCAAAATAAATTAAACCTTTCTTCGAGTTCCACAGTCTGATAAATATAATGTTATTGTTAGACTAACTTTTACATTAATTGTGCTCTAAAATACACACATATTACATAGTTTTATATATATTTGTTCTACATTTACAATCAAGTTGCAACCCCGAAGCGCTTTTGTCCAGTAATAGCCGGTATGAGGCGATTTGAATGCAACTGCTCCCCGCCCGTTTGCAATTAAATGTTTCCATTTCAATAGTGCTCAGGAATAAGACAAACCTTTGAATGGCTTTGAAAGTGCTGGATAGAAAGTACTTTATATTCTTGAGATAGCGCTATTAAATATTGTAGCCGTTTTCTAAATGAATGTACAATTTAAAAAGATTGTCAACATAACAAGATGGAAAAAGCACTAATCTGATTACACTCCGCACAAAGAAAACTTAAATGAAGTTTATCGATGTAGGTTTTCCTGTGTTCGAATCGTATACAAGACAAATTTCAGTGTAGGTATTAAGTATTTTTCTTTTTGTTAAGTCCTGACGTGGAAATTTATAGGTAATTTCCTTTGAAAACGAAAATGCTATATCAATTTATTCCACGTCCTTTTATTCATAGGTGGCAAAATATATTAATGGTATTCAGTGCAGGTTCGGCAATCAATTAAAAACAGAATAGCAATTTATTACTATAAACTATAGGCTGTGTAGGCAGCAATTTAATAGCCTTACTACGTGGTGCCCATTCAGCAGCTGTGTGCTCACTAACAGTAAACATGTTGATTGCGCACACCCGATTCCACGAATAGCGTGATGACATAACATTTTAATTGTATTAATCCCACTGGAATCAGCGAGTTAATGTAATTTATAACATTGTTATTCTGATTTTTATTCGTAGATAGAAATCGATCTTGTTAATTACCGGCGAGATTTCCCTGTTTTGTTATGTTTAAAGGTCCGAGGTTTGTTTGCATAAACTCCTCCGATTAATGTTTGCTAACTGGTAGAGTATATTTATAACAACGGACGTTTATTATCATGTTGGCCGTGGCGTACAGTATTATTTATATTTAAATTGACTCTTCGCAGTGGCTTGATAAGCAAATTAAGAGAGTATCCCTACAAACCACGATTTATATTAGCTTTTAATGTAATTGCTCAATCAAGTTGGCTTCCAACACTTCCGACCAATATCCCAAACTGAAGTAATCTGGTTAATTATTCTAAGTCGTAGCGATTGGACACCCGCAACCGACCGTAAAGACGTACCGATTCTCACATAAAATCAAACTTAAGTCGCTATTAAGTTGGGCGAGAGGCTGCGTATCATTTGGAGCAGTCGAGGGCGGGTGCGAGCGCCCGGCGCCCAGTCCGCGTGCGAACGCTGCCCGCGACTAACGTGTTGATTCCCCTTACACTTTTGGAGGGAAAACTTAGAACGAGTTGTGCGGGAAAAATGTTGAAGTAGATTCATTACGTTGGACTTTAAATGAAATGAGTTTGGAACTGCAGTGCATATTTTAAAGAATGTGGATTTTTATGACTGTGATGCGCTAAGATGACTTTGATGGATAGTTTAGACAGTGGAGTGTTGTGATTGCGGAATGATGAAAGGTTAGTCGTAAACTTTCTGTATTTTAGACCTCATTATTTTTTGTTGTATTAAATTTATTGATACTGGAGAAATTCGGTAAAGAGGTAATAAATCTTTAGAAATTACCGTGTAGTTAAGTGATATAGTAAAGGACCCTGCTGCCTTACTTTACTGTAAAATAAAAGATGTATATAACTCAAAGGTATATTTTTAAGCCTTTATATTAACAATAATTTTGAGCAACATGCCGCGTTTTTAAATTTGAATC
Source organism: Anticarsia gemmatalis (assembly GCF_050436995.1). Classification (NCBI taxonomy): domain Eukaryota; kingdom Metazoa; phylum Arthropoda; class Insecta; order Lepidoptera; family Erebidae; genus Anticarsia; species Anticarsia gemmatalis. Next base: position 5,015,771 of record NC_134752.1, read on the forward strand.
TCTTTAAATATTAAATCTCAGGAAGTCTACAGTTTAATCCCTCGATGTTGTTTCACGGCTAGATAAAGTTTCGTGAGAAACTTGGTTACTTCTTCACTTATTTATATAACAAAATTATTTATAATGTTGGTTATTTTTGTAATTATAACGTTGGCTCGATACGTATTTTTACAAGAATAAAATATTTACCATTAAAATTAATTAAAGAAGTGAAACTTTGATCTTCTTTTTTCACTCTATAGATTTAAACACTCACTTTTTGCCATGTCGTATGTTATTACTATATTGCAGTTTTCGTGGTATAATTTTTCACAATATTTATGAACAGGTTTACACAAAATTACTGTGACGGATTCGCTATTTATTTTCCGTCAAAATCTTTCTAAATTTTCCTCGATTTATCTGACGATAGAAAAATCTGACGTTAAAAAGTATACTCGGGTTTTTGATCGTAAAAATGAGAAGAAAACAGACTTTCGCGCCAAATCATTTATCTAAAACAGGCTGAGTTATTAAGGATTCAGGGAACTATATTTGCATTTAAAACGCAGTGTAAACGAAATTCTCAATTTAAAAGCTGAGCAATATTCCGAGCAAATGGGTCGCACTCAGCTCCCGGCAGTAAATAAACCGTCAGCCTCCACGATAGACGTTCACTCTCACTGATTTATGTTATGACCCACTATGAACGACACCACGCTTAATCTTCAAAAATTAACTATACCAGAAATACGCTGACTCGCACAGTACAGCAATTTTATAAAAAGCTTTCTCTCTATAAAGTTTTGAGACTCAGCGCTTCCATCGGCGTCGATTCGGTTAAGCCTCACTTTTGATGGATTATAACGTCGAGTCAGGATTTCGTGTAATGCAAAAATATGTGTGCAACAGGAAGGAAAGGGGTTTTAGTGAAATATGATAGAACCTTTCAGCAAACGGAACATATTTACAAAAACATTTTCTGCTAACTAAATATAGCCACGGTAAAATACTGTACGCAAGATATCTTTGTGGGAATATTAATCTTTAAAGCGCATAAAAAAGTTACGAACTCTGACCAAGTTATCTGCTGTTGTTTATCTTAACTTATTGTTCATAATATTAATGGTTTAATTAACTGATATAAAGTTGCTCACTGCATTAGAGCGTAAATACCTTAGTTGTTTGAGTAAATAATGAAGAGAAGAGAAGGTAGGAAATAGTAAGCCATTTCCTACTTATGAATTAGGTACTCTATTTTTTTATTTACACGCAATGTAGTTAGTTGGCAAATAAATAGCCTGTATGCACACAACATCAAATGTTTAATGCGAAATGTTTAAATCGAAAAAAAGCTCTCATATAATTACTGTCTAAATATTTATTTTCACCTTCCAACAGTGATTGGTTCACAAGAAAGAAACGATTGTTTTGAAATTGAACACAATATCAAACGAAACTATTACTTCAACAGAGTACACGCTACCATGGGTGATCATAACGTTGGTGGTGCTGGAAGTGGGTGCGAGCGACAAGCGGCCGCGGTTCGTGACGGAGCCGCCGGCGCGCGTGCTGTGGCCCGCGACGCGCGGCGCACACGCACTCTGCCGAGCCGCGGGACACCCACCCCCCGACATACATTGGGTCACGTCTGAAGGACAACTTCTTACCACTATACCGGGATTGAGGTACCTAACTTTCACTTTTTATAGACACACAACTCATGTTTGTATCAATTGCAAGTAATTCTATTACAAACTCTGCTTAGTTTGCTATTAAGTGTATGTAAACGTGTGTGAGTTGTCCAATGATATTTATTTATTCTAGCAGCAAATTTTCTTTGACTTACGCATAAGGAGTAAGATACCACCAACTAATTTCAAATTAAACTTAATAAGTAAATATTTTTTAGAGACAGACAGGGAATTAGTAGCGAATTCTTATTTTTTTTGGTTTTGGCAAGCAAATAATATCTACATAAAAAGTACATTTATTATCAATGGAACCGTCACAAGTAGCAATTATGACGGCTAATTAATAGAAATGCCTTTATTAATCGTATAATTGTCACTGAACCATGACATTTCCAACGATACAGTTTGCAATTACATGCTCTCTTTTTCCCCTAAGGGCAAGTAGAGCTTGAAACGACAATAGGTAATCTCAGATGTATCTCCACCCCTACAAGTCACTTGTAAATATACTCCGTTGAATGATTACGAATGCACCTGTTCATATTGCCAGGTATAGATTTATTCTGATTCGTTTTGTTTTCCAATATTGTAAACGAGATGATTAAAATCGTCTATTTTATCTCTATCGCTATGTATTATATTAGCTCGCAAATTTAAAAACCATTATTAAATAAAGATAAAATAACTATCATATTTATATTTGTCATTGAAAAAACCCCTTTGCCGCGTCTGCCGGTTCTCGATGAACTCGAAATCTACAAAATAAATTTTCATGCGGGATGGATCAATAAATATAATGAGGAAGATTTTAGTGTATTATTTGTTAATTTAGTACGGAATAAAAACTAAAGTATTTTGTAAATACTTAATAACGTATAAATTAAATACTCTTTTTAAGTTGAATTCATTTTTATTATAACAAAAATGAGCTTTTTACAATATAAAAGCATTAATAAAATGTAGGTTAAGTGGCGACGTGTAATGTGGCAACCCGATCTACGTGTTGTGTAAAATTTAAATGCATATTTAAAAATATATAATTTTACTTAAATATAGTTTGATACTTCTCTACATACATTTTTGTTATGTTTTGTTGCTTCCATACTTTCATTATAACGACCGGCTCAGTCCCCAAATATTGGATTTCTAAAACTTTAACAAGGCCGTATGTTACATTTTGACGAACGGAAAACTTTTCCTTTGAAATGCATAACTGTATTTTAGTTTGACGTTGTGAAACACGAAGTAATATTACTCTTTTTAAATTTATACTTACTTCTTCTCTTTTAAAAACTTCAAACTACTGATTTACTACTACTAATAGGTATATTTAATACCTATTCATTGTTACGGTGAAGCCTCGGATATTCCTCTCTCGTTTTCGTAAATTTTACTGAACGTAGTTTACAAACTATCCAATATTGGAGTATTTTTTATCAAATGAATGGATCGGTATTGCTTTGTTTTCATTTAGCAAATACCCGAGTGGTTTGGCCATAAAACTAATAGCTTTTGGTAACGGCATGAATTTCGAATGAATGTCAAAATATAGCTTTGTCTGATCACTTTCTAGGATCATTGTTATTTGTACATAGAATGAATTCAATAATCCTCGAGATTTGTTTATATAATTGAGTTAGTGATAAGCAGAAACTTGTAAGAGACAAGTCGTTTGACTTTGTATAAATGTCGGACAGTTCCGTTAGTTGACAACAAGGATTGTCTACAATTTCCTTATCCTTCAAACAACTTTCAAATTGATGTAAACAATATTATCCTTATCTTATTTACAAATACTGATAATATTATAGAGGTTATTATTATGTAATCTAACAACTTAACATACTTACTTGTAACAGCCAACCTAAATGAATAAGATTTATCGCAGACGATAGTCTAACTTATAATTTTATTTTCATTGGCATTCATTTTTCATTACTTATGCTTTACCTAAGTGCATAGGTTCGATCAATACGTCACTTTTTGTCAAGTATCGATATGTAAGGAAGTTTATAATTATTTAAATTGTCTTAAACACTGGTTCTAGAACACTCTAGTGTTAGTACGACTCATCGGCTGATCGGTCTTTCGATTGCTTCAATTGGGTGTTAGGCGAGTGCGGGTAAAAGTCGACGACGGGTCCATTAAATAAACTACTCTAACTTCACCTATATTTTACAAGAAGGCGATACGAGCGCTAGCAACTTAATATTTACTGCGAGGACCCGAGGCGAATTCCGTACTTCGTTTTGAAGCATCCACGCAACTTCAATGTTTAAGTTTAAATTATTATCTAAGATATTAATTAGTAAACCCTTTACTTTGAGCTAGGTGTGTACAAGACGGTATATTCAATAAAGCCACGTTGGCTGAAGTCACCGGAGTAATGTTGACAAAGTTTGTCCTGCTAATGACAGCGTGAAAATGTATGTACATTTTGCTCGACAATCTTAGCGCAACACTGCTGTGATTTAACGTGAAGTGGTTTTGTTAAAATAAACAAGATTTATCTTATTACTGTGTATATCGACTATTAATTAACTTCAGAATGTTTTGTTTATAAATTAAATCACCCTCACACTCACGTTACGTCGTCAAAGTATAAAAACTCGCAGGCTAGTTGTATTGTTGTAAAAATCACTCCCTTGTACTTGTACCTAGTACATTTTCGTAAAAGGTTTTAAAAATGTTCTTATAAAAATACTTTGTGATAAAAAGAAGCTATTAATACTGCCAGCGGTTGTTTTATAATTAAGTAAACGAGATACCACAAAATAAATCATCTATCCGAAAAAGCTTATGACAAAGTTATGTCAATTAATCTCAGCTGAAATTTTACAAGAAAAATGTATCTACATTAAGCAAGCACCGGGTGTTCTGAAGTTTTTACTTGAGAGTGTCTAATGACTAACGGCAAGCGACTCGACGAGTTTTGTATTTTTAATAAGGCCTTGTGTAAGTGTGCCGGCGACTTCACAAACTTTACTGAGGAGACATTTAAAACTTCGCTGCGAAACTTTTCGACTTCGACTTAATACTTCGAATTTTTTAAAGTGCATTAACAATAACGACGCTGTAACAGATTAGTTTAGAACGTTTTGAGGATGTTTCTTCTATACAGTATTGGAACTAGTATGCTGCCTTTGATTTGTAACCTAGTTTCAGAAAAGAGTTATAGCGGTTTGCGATTGAGGAACTTCTCCCTCTTAGCGGTTTAACTGTGCCATATAAATAGGGATCGTTTCCGCCTCTCGTCCAAATAATCCGTCGCTCTCTAGTACAATGTATGGGATTTCTGCACTATATTTTTCGCTTTTCGTCGCGTACCTTTTCCGTGTATTGTAGGTATGATGGTTTTGTTATGATAATTTTGTTGTGAACATCCATATTGTTAATAAAATTAAAATGATGCTTTCACTTTCATTTTCACGTGATAATAATTTCTAAGAATCGTAAATAGAACAATACCCATTAAAGCTTTGCCAAAAGGTCAGGTTACTTTATCACCGTCGAAACAGACGCAAAATGATGTGTGGAGTAACTAATTCGAGTTTCCCCGCGGGGTGCCGCTAATAAATTGGCTGAGTTTCCGATCAGAGTCCGTTAGGGCCAAGTTGTGAAGCGAGGACGTGTCGGTTCGACGTACCTATGTGTTGAGTTGGGAACTTTGTCGATCTCCGATACACTTGGAGGGCGCAATTACTAAAGTCTTCTGTGTTCGCTAACTCAACGCTCCACCAGATACTCTACGCCAACGCTGACGTTGATTTTATGACCAAGTCAAAATCTAACTATGCAACACCTAGTACACATTTAAAATGACGTAACCTAATCCCAAAAATATGACTGTAACTAATATACTACTACTTAAGTACAATATGTTACTACTTCATCGAATATCGAATAGTAAGTCCAAATGAATAGCTAACATTAAAATAAACGAGCAAATTCTTACAAGAAAATGCACTAAATTTTACTTAAGTTTTCCCTTTTGTGTTAGTGGCATAGATGCAATATGTTAGCATACGACTCAGTCACGAGTAAGGGAAAGTTTCTACATTCACGGAGCTCAGCGAAAGTAGCGACACGGTATTGAATAAAACGGCGGACTTGGCACTATGTTACTAAGTTTAACGTATTGTGAAGTATGCAACTTAGCTTGAAAGGGTTTCTTTCGAGTAATGTTTTAAAATATGGTGGTGGTGTTGCAGTTTAACGTAAAGAAAGTAAATTATGATACGTATTTTTCTTTCAATATTGGATAGAAGTGCTTAATGTCCTTATTTAAGTTAGTTCGTACTAATATTAAAACGGTAAAATATTCTTTACCAGTAGTATTTTAACGTAACAAAAGAATAAAACAATATCGTTGCCGAACCGGAACACGAGTGACTTATGATCATTATTTCAAAGGATATATCTTGTTGAAATGTAACAAGACGCTTGTTCGGGTAACGTGCAAGTAACTCTCAATTGCCATATACTCCACTCACGGTACGGCAAAGTGAGCATGAAATAAACGATTATGGTGACACTTGACTTATTGCCTGAGTACAGCGATAAATGGCCACGGCACGTTCACGCAGTCCTATATTTTTTCAACGATACACAAACCTTTTGTTTCAGGTTCTTACCAAAGATATTCTAGACAAACTACTTAGTTCTTTTAAAATTCTCCCCGTCAGCAAGTTGGATTAATGAACTCGTTTTAAGCTTGGTTAAGCATCCGCCGGAGGTTGGTTTAGTATAAATTATCTGTTAATACTTTAGGTGCCAGAATCCCAATTGTTTGAACGCTAATGGAATCTATTGTTACAAAGGTGATAGTGGGTAGACAAGGGGATCTCGTTTAACGTGATTCGACGTTCCATTATCGGCATGATTATGTTTGGTCCCTTGATAACTGCGGGAATATTACGTTTTGTTTCATAAAATAATAAGGCTTGTTGCCTTAATAACTGATTGTGAAAGAATACTTTTCATATTTTTCGTTTGAGCGCGTCTGTGATAAAGTTTTCGCATACGAAACGGGAGTGGTAAGTTGGCCTTGCCAACTGTGAAGCGTATAACTAACAGTAGTTTGTGGAGCTCGGTGCAAAGACATAAGGGTCGTTTTCTATATTCTGTTCGGCAAAATAAACGTAGTTTGGGTTAGTTACGTATCACGTCCAACTCGTGTCAGCAGTAAGTAGTAACAAGGCGTTGTTTACTCTCGCCAAGTTGGAAACTTTGGACACCTGTGAACTTACTTTAAGGTTTATTCGCGGAGACAGTTTGATGTAAGTGTACACACTATATACTGCGCAGATTGTTACCGAAATGACATCTTTATTAGACTACATTGTTTCATCAAGTCTAGTTGTAACAACAATGAAACATAACTTAACAGTGTTACTAAGTACTAAGTACCTGTAATATAAGTCTTCAGGCTAACGACAAAAAATCCGCACACGTTTTTTACAATTAATCTTAATTCTTGCTAATAAAAAAGAACATATAATAGAGACATTACTTGTAATTCATAAGCACACATATCTCCATTAAACAAATCCTCATAATACTTTTCCCTTACACCATAAGTGCTACAAGGGTTAACCAAATAATGTTTGAAATTGGATACGGTGTTATTAGAGTGAGCCGGAGCGCAAATATCATAACCAGATTAGCCGAATTAAGGTAATCCGTGATACGGTTAATGTGGTCTGCTAAATTTAGACGCCAGTACGTTGAATCTGGTTGTAAATGTTGTAATGTTTTGTTTAATTATATTTATATTTTCTTAACTTTAATAACTCTTATGTCCGATTGTAACGATTTTTCATATTTATTCATGTAGAACTGGCAGTGTGTGATTGCATTTTGCTTAATTTTTTCTAAGCTATTTAGGTTTACAGTATAATAATTAGCAGGCATTGTATGTCTTTATTAAAAAACGTAGCACCAAATATACAAAACACTGGAGTAGAAAATTAGATTTTCATGTGAATATGTAGGTACATACATAAACTTGTATAGTATGTTTGTGTCAGCAGAAAATTGGCAATGATCGAATATCGCAGACATCTGTAGATAACCTGTCATACGACGACGGCGCGATGAGAGGAAAGATTGAATATAATGGGAACTCTTTGTAGTTACGATCACGTGTATTACGTAACGTTTCCTTTGTGAGGGATTTTGGTACTGAGATTCATGAAGAAATTTTTCTTGTGTTCAAATCTTTATTTAGGTTGTCTCAAGTTTAGGGGACAGGTATTTCAGCCTTATTTCAATGTTAAAATGGTTTCCAATTATCTTCTTATTTCATATAAGTTTAAGTATTATAGCAGTTCTTTAGTCTTTGCCTACCACTATGAGAAAAAGGCGTGATATTATGTATGTATGTACACACGAGATGAAGCAGAGTACGACTTCTGGTAAGAGTACTTTATTGATTCTATTTCGTAAAATACCGGTGTTATTTCTATATTTAACTGAAATGATATTATTTTTAAAACTTATAACTTCTTTTGTGTCAGTTTCAAGAAAGTATCGACGTGACGTTCCCTTTAATCATAAAAGTATAATAGGATGCCGTCTAACTTCGTCTTATTTATAAATATCGTATCCGGGAAATTGTATAAACTCTATTATCGATATAATTTTAGTTTATATAACTTTTTTAGAAGATTTGTATCAAAATTCAATCACATTAATATAAAATTTATATGATGAACGAGCGCAGCTAGCATATAGAGATTATAACTCACACGTAATGCTTGTGACATTAGCTAGCTTAAGGCAGATAGAGTTCAATCTTAGAGCTTGGTTAACTGCCTGTAAAAGATGATATCTGAAAATAGTTTTGCGTTATAAACAGTCCTTGAGGGGGTGCCAAATCCTCGCATCACACCACTTGCCAAGTATGTTATAAAATAGTCTAAGCTTTCACATACTAAAGAAGACGCAAATCATTCATCTATACTAATATTACAAAGCTCAAGAGTTTGTTTTTTTGTTTGTTTGAACGCGCTAATCTCAGATCCTACTGGACCGATTTGAAAAATTCTTTCAGTGTTAGATAGTCAATTTATCGCGGAAAGCTATCCATACTATCCATACTAATATTATAAATGCGAAAGTAACTCTGTCTGTCTGTCTGTCTGTCTGTCTGTCTGTCTGTCTGTCTGTCTGTCTGCTACTCAATCACGTCTAAACTACTGAACCAATTTGCATGAAATTTGGTATGGAGATATTTTGATACCCGAGAAAGGACATAGGCTACTTTTTATCCCGGGAAAATGACGCATTTCCCGGGAAAATTCAGAAAATTCAACGAAGTCGCGAAAAATCAATATTATAATGACATTGAATTAACAAAATTCCGTTGCCATGGCAACTGTTTTAATGGCGGATATGCCTTAGCGCGACTTCGTTATATTAAGAGATATAAATAATTTTAAGAATATTTTTCGTAAAAAAAAGCATATTTTATATCATCACGCTACGGCCAATAGGAGCAGAGTAACAGTAAAAAATTGTTACATAAACGTGGAAAATTATGACCCATTCTCTCTTATGTGACGCAAGCGAAGTTGCGCGGGTCAGCTAGTAGGCTATATAATAATATCATCACGCTACGACCAATAGGAGCTGAGTACCAGTGAAAAATGTTACAAAAACGGGGAACATTTTGACCCATTCTCTCTTATGTGACGCAAGCGAAGTTGCGCGGGTCAGCTAGTTATAAATATAAGTATCAAAAATAAATAAATAAATATCATTGGATAGCTCACACACGGTCATTCCGAACTAAACAGAGCTAGAGTAACCAAACAACTAATAAATATAGTTATATAGGTAAATAATATTATGTTATAAATATCAAACATTTCCCCATATTTTATTTCACGTTACCAGTAGAAATTCCAGTAAATGGTACGTTCACGCTTCTGTTAACACAAGTACACACATTTTAATTAATATTATTGAGTCGACAACTCAACAAACTGTGGAAGTAATTCGTTCCCGTACATTAGCCGCAGTTTTACGGCCTACCGTTACAACGAGTCACAAATTAACTTAATATGAAGTTCGCAACTTCGCTCAACCAAGTTAAGAGTGGTTGACATCAAGAATACTAAAATTGTAACATCTACTGTTTGTTACGTCTTGATGTTTTAGAATTGTACGTTAAAACATACGTGGTCTTGGTAACATGTGTCATTTAAACTGAAAGTGATATTTTTGAAAGATGCCGCTTTGAAAACCCTGTGGCCTTAAGTGCGTAGAATTTGATACTTATCGTACCATTAAACATGTTCCCATTAAATTATGAACGCCTAATCGAAATAAAAAAAAATGCTGACCACCACCATAATACTTAGTTTTTTCTATTGAGTCAGAGTGGCAAAATTATTTATTAAGATAAAACTGTATCCTTCGTAACACTTTGTATGGAAGTGACAATATATAAATATTGCATGTCAATGAAAAAAGTAATTGTTCACGTCAAACATGAACGCGGAACTTTTCTCTTTACAACATTACCATGATTTACGGCAATATGCGAGAGGTAAGAAGTTTTTAAGAACTTGGCGCTTAACGAAATAGCTGTATGTAAAGCTTGCAAACGGCGATTATCGTCATAACGTACTTTTATACGAGCTAAGTTCAATCTAACGAGTGCGCCTGTTCCCGCCCGATACCGCTCCTGTTAAAGTTTTGACGTGTCGTAAACGAGGATATTACACCGTGACAAATGAATGGGAATGAAACCTTACGATAACAGTTATGAGCCTTGAAATTCGGTTCTTTCGCGTTATGTAGATATGGATTTCGGTGATGCACACTCTTGAGGAAGTGTGTTTAAAGGTTTGTGTAGGCGTCATAATGTTTGCCACTTTTTGCAGTTCGTTTATTCTTTTTTTCTAAGTAATGGTTTTTATATTTGCCCAGATTTGTAATAATAAAATTCACTACGTTTAATTCTACAAATATTTCTTCCGCAGCAAGAAGAAATACTTAATCGAATGTCAATCATGTCGGTGGATGTTTGACGTTCGATATTATGACGTCATTTGAACGTACTCACCTACTTCGGATTTCCGATATTTATTGTCGTCTCTACGTCTCTCGATAAATTACAAAGTAAATGCAATAAAAGGATATTGGTACTTGCACGGACGTGGTACTACAATGTAATGAAGATATTAAATACTGGGTTTGAGTGTCACTTTAGAGCACAAGAATTCTGCCCCTTTTTGCCTGTGCACTGGTGACAAACAGTCTGGACGAATATTAGCACAAAGGAGCATGCTAAATAAAAAAATGTAAATTGACACTTATAATTAGTTTGTTCAAGATTAAATTGATATGTCTCATGTACAATATTTTTTATTTTTATTTCACTTGATTTTTTTCTCTTCTAACAGGCATGTTCTAAGCGACGGGCGACTGGTGGTTGGCGCAAGACGATCGCTCATGGATGCCGGGAGCAGTGGCGGGGCTATGCTTCGGTGTCGAGCTTCCAATCGAGCTGGAACTGTACTATCTAGACCTGTGATGTTGCAACCTGGTGAGAAAACTATTGAAATACTTTATATAACTATTTTATACTACTTAATTCAAATGCTTCAAACTATTCTGAAACCAACTGTCTATTTTAGTATGACACTTTGGTTTTTTACTATTAAGATGTACCAAATTACTCTAAGCATAAATTAGGTTTTCGGTAATAAATCTATAGTTATATACTACAATAACATTATTAATGATATTTATAGACACACATTTACAAGATTGGTACAAAATACAATAAGTGAAGTAATCCTCGATAATCAACATTTTCTGATATAGTCTTACTCTCGACTAAGATTTCAAAAAGAGAGAACGACGAAAGTTTTTTGTGTTAAGTTCATAGTTTTAAGTTGTAAAAAATTTTAGTTTTTTATGCGATGAAATCTTTATGTTGCCTTTATTCACAGAACAAAATGGTATATTTGGCACTACTTCTATTTCTATATTACCATAATTTTGCTACAAAATAACCCATCTGCGTCGTGAACAAATGGTATTTATTAAAACAAAGAGATTTATTCGAGGGTTTCGGCACATAAAGCGAAATTTGTAATGAATAAATAATTGCGAACCCGAAATATTTATTATTTTGATCATCGTTTGTGCGTACTGTATAAATTCTGTCTCAATTATACGGAAGCTGTAATGGAAATTATAAAAACTGTAAACAACAGACTTGTGTAATAAACAGATGTACGGCAAGAGGGCAAAACAAATTACAACTTCGAGTCGAGTTGGACCAATTAACTTTCCGTTACAGCGAGGGAAATATGAAATAAAATGAAAAACAGCCCATGGCTCTGCGAGTTTTTTACACGGAAAAACTTTTAATTAAGGGATTAAAAATGACATTAGAGTGAGTTCGCAGCAACGTAACTTTCCCTTTGTTTCCCGAATGTCCGCGAGGAGAACCGTAACACGAATAATATTATGATTCGGTAAATAGATAAGCTCTGAACGAGGCTTTATTCTCTATTAAGCCTTGTTAAAAGCTTACCTGCCGCCCTTGACAACTGTGTAAAGAAAAATATCTTCCGACTAAGTTCGTAACATTCATTAAGAAAGGCGAGCGTTGTTAAGTTTCAGGTACTTCGTGGGCCGTTACAAACAAAATTGTGTTATTTGGAAACTAATTTAATCTAAGGTTTTATAATTGTCTCCTTTGTTCAGTCGGTACAAATAAACCGTAGGTAATTTGAATTATATTAAAATAATACGCTTTATACAATAAACCACGAATATATTTGTTTTGGAATACAAACACAACCATTATTGCTTTTGACGTAATAGGTACTGTAGGTAGGTACGATGTAGATATTTCTTTGTGCGTTTGTATAATAAAGTACTTATATTAAAGCATGTTTTCCAAAAAATAATGGTTACTTGTTAAATTCATGAAGCACTCCACATAATAACAATAATACATACTTCTAATTGGGGATATATACATAAGTTCATGTTTCTATTTTTTCATTTGATAATATTATATTCTTTTTTTATAACCATACCTGTATTTTAAATCTTACTTATTGTCATTTCATTGACGGTCCCAGTACGTCCAAGCGATTTTATTAGGTGATTAAAAAGCTAAGGAAAGTACAATTATAGAAAAATAATTAATAAAAAATATACCATGACAGCATACCTTATTTAGATTTTCCTTTGATATTAAAATCAGATGGGCAATGTAATAAATACTTATGAAATAGCTTCTTTCAGAAAATTACGAGTATAATAAGATTAAAATTCCCCAACACAGATTACCACATAAATATCATAATCCAAAACAATTTATCATATCCCACTCATATTACGTTTGAGCTGTAAAGTAATTAGCTATTCATAACATTCACTTTCTGTTCCACTTGCGTTCAGACCTTAATATTAGGTATTTGAAAAGATGAATATTTTTCACTCCAATTACTTTTTCTACCGAGGGACGAGGAAAGTTTTAATTAAAGATTGAGCGACATTATGTCCCTCATCTCGGAAAAATAACCTCGTTATAACGAAGCCGACGTTTCGTTATTGAAAATAATTTTATTTCTTTAAGCCTAGCTTTTGTATACTTTGGTATTGACTTGGACCTAAGTGTGCAATATTTTAATATTAAACTGGTAATGTTTAAACAGTGATATATCTTACATGTCACTTAGTTAATTTGCTACATGAGCGATGTATTCTCTGGAGGATAATAAACAACGCTCGATAACTTGTTCATTTTGTTTCTCGTCATATTTAAAGGAACATTAATCAATCGAGTCTGTCAGTTAAGACAAGGCCGCAAACAAATGCCCCAGTGAGCTCGTTAGCTTGGATGAACTTCGTTAGGTGAAGTATCGATACAATACAAAACCAACGGAGTTAATGTCGAACACAGGCGGGTTACGTTAACGAGTTCCACAATCGTCTATTGGAGGTCGTGAGAACATCCCTTTCAAACTTACCAACTAAAGCTCAAGTTACAGATTTTACTTACCATATTTTAATATTTTCCCCTACAATGAAGCTGACTACAAAAGGAAAATTGAAAGGCAACAAATGGGGGCGCAGTAGAAGCTTATTCTCATTCAAATGAGTTTTGAAGAAAGTATTCGACACTTTGATGTTGCGATATTTACTTACCTTGTTTCAGTTTCTGAACGCGTTTTTCGTTTTAACGTTGAACTAATCTTGGGCTAACTGTTGTCGACGATATTGCTTTAAATTAACATAACGCGATGAAACCTTCGCTCTTGAAAAGCTTCACTTGGAATTTATGTCTATACAACATTTTTATACAAAGATGCGAAATAGCTATCGCTTAGTTATCACTTTTGAGAGTTTGTATCTTGACATTATAAAAGTAATCAAAGTATTCAATCAAAGTAAGGGCATCCAATGAGCATATCTTTAGGGCTCTCTAATCTTAGGAACGATTCACTTTATAAAACTTTTATAGAAAAGGAATTCAAGTACTTGCTATTTGTTTACCGGCGCTTTATTTATTTTTCATTTTCAGTTTGTGCAATTATTCGTATATATTTTATTTCGAAAACAAGTAAATCATATTCCTTACTTTTAATAAAACTCAATAATTATGAAACGAAATTCACACAAAAGGCAGTTCTTAAATATGGCTTGAAATTGACGGAGTCAAGCCTAAGATGGCTTCACAAACAAAGCCATGTCGGACGCAATTATTCCTTTATTTATTATTCCATCTCATTTTTGTTTCGTTATTTCTTTTGACAAGTTATGAAAGAAGTCTCGAGTTACGCATTATTAAAATGAACGCGAACTTTGTAATGTCTTTTAACCGAATTTTATTGAAATACGGTACCTACTTCATTCTTTTGTTTAGAGTAGCTTGCAATAGCTAAACAAAATTATTATTTCTCCTTTTGTTTCCAATTTTACGTCTACTACAATTTCAATTCAATCAATACCTTTACTGTGCTTTTCACGTAAACCTATAAACATTTTATTATAACATGTCGAAAGTTTGTTTGTAATTGGTTTTGCATATTATTTTGCGTTTATCGAGCAGTTATCGATTCACGTCTACATTAACCGTTAAAGAAAATGTTTAAAACCAACTTAGTTCTAATAACGATATGTTTGTGCAGTGGAAGACAACGTGCTCTCCCACGGTGCGCGTCAGCTGACGCCGGCTAAAATTGGCGGCGCCGTGGTTCTGCGGTGTGAGTTGTCACCACAAGTCGGCCTTGTGGACATCAAGTGGTTGCAGGATGGACTGCCTCTATCCTCTGGATATCTAAGCGGTGGTGAGTTCATAATACTAGTTCTTAGTTACACGTTTTATACCTCATGTTAAGAAGGGTAGTGGATTTGTATCTGTCGTAATAAACATCGTTTGTATGTAACGAAGATGGCGAGAAACTAAAACATATTGTAAAAATGATGTGCGCTATGAATAACTTGTTCCGAAACAACTTAGTATTATGTTTGTCTGGGAATAAAACTCTTTCCAAAAACAAACTAAACAAAACTATTTCCTTATAAGACACTAAATTATTTTAATTTCTAGCGACGATGTTAATTTACAAACATTTTCTAAAAGTTTTATGAACTCTATTTGCTGCAGTGGTAAGTGATATAATGTTATTGAGTTAAGATGTAAAGAGAAAATAAATATACAATTGTTCTTATTTACTTAAGTTGTAACTGCGAATGTCTGTTTTATTTTTATCTGATTGCATAAAATATTTTTCAGTTGACGTTCCAATAGTATTTGATTTTAATAAGATAGGATACACGTGTAGCGGGAAATGTACACCGTACAGTGTCAAAAAAGTTGGTTCTGTCTTTACTTGAAGTTATTTATAATATGTAGGATCAAACATAAAAAACCCTCTCATATTTAACTTTTTCAAAGCATAATTTTCGACGTACAATATTACCTCGCTATAATTTTCATTATGTTATAGTCGAGTACAGCGCTGCAAAGCCTTACAATCATGTACTAATTTATTGATGCATGTATTTAATATTAAACAAAATTAGTGATGCATATTTCATTACTGCATGTTTTTCAATTTTCTATCAAGTAGGCGGGGAGTACGGTTCAAGTAACCTGAAGCGCAGCTTTTAAAAAACTAGTATAATTTCAATGAATGGGTAATTTTCTCGCAATATACATATGGTAATTAAGTTATTCGTTGGATTAATGAAGATATATTTATGTGGAAATTGTAATTACACTGGTTAATTATGTCAGTCACATTCGTTAAAGCTTTGCTGATTGTATAGAGTCATAAATGTAGCTACTTACGTGGTGAGTTTTCTGAAATGTAATTTTCTCTGAAAACGCTTTGATTGCGTAAAAATATCACGTTTAATATTTAGTTATATAAGATAGGAACTAAACACTATTGTGACGAAAGTTTGTGAACACTTGCAGTTTTCGGTTTCATTTATAAATAAGAAAATAACGCTCGTCAAAATATGGAAAACTTTCCTTGGAACGTGCTTCCTCGTTTTAGATTTTAAATGGCCAAACTGCAGTTTTACAGTTTTATTGTAGTCGAAGAAATATTAATTTAGACGAGATTTTTGAATAAATAATTTTGTTGCAGAGCCTCGCTGGGTGTCCGGCGCCAGTGGTCTGCTCCTCGGGTTAGACCTGACGCAGGCAGACATACAAGCAGAATATTCATGTGTGGCGCTCGACACGCCCAGCCCGCCTTTGAAACTCACCACTGACGGTCAGTGACAGCAGCCTTTATGCATCAACAAGTTGAATAACTCAATTATAAATTGCAGGTTTTAGAAAAACTCACAAATACTTTGTGACGTTTTTATTTGCAAATATTAAGTCACTCCCCACGTCAGATTTTTTATGCGTCGTAAAATACTTTGGATATATTATTTAAAACGACTTTTGATGTACAGTTCAATAGTTTCAATAATTTTATTCTCGTTTAGGCTTTCACATTGGAAATTCAAATAGAAATTATTAAAATATACTCAAAACTCCACTCATAACAAAAGGACTTGAAAGTTTGACAAGTTATGAAGCAAACAAATAAGTTTGACAGGTTGGTATTGAAAGCGTAATGTTTTTGTGTAGATAGCAGTTGGCTGGAGAACATTGAGTTGAACTCGGTGGAGGCGCGCGCCGGAGACACTGTTATATTGCCTTGTATATTACGACATATCAGTGGACATGCTGTTAGGTAAGATTGTGCTTTATTTTACATCATTTTTAGAAGCTTAAGTCGTTGATATGTTGTTATATATCCAAACTTACGTTTTAATGATTTGAAACAATATTGTTACTGAAATTAGAATTACATTAGTAGTATTTTTTGATCTTGCACAATCTTTGCATATTCTTTAAAAAGCTTGGAATAAAAATTACTTACAAGGTCAATTCAACGTCAAATAATAGGTATTTTCTGTAAATCAGCGTTCTGATTCCCATTAGTTTGTTGTTTAATTTCCTCTGTTACTAGATCGAAATTCTCACAAAACTTTCTTGTAATCGTTAGTTGGCAACGTCAGGACGCCAGTGGTACTTGGGCAGCTGTTTCATCTGAAGGAATCGTGCGAGGGGGTTCCCTCGTCATATCGAGTGTTCGAACGCACCACGCGTCACGATACGCTTGCTCTACCAACCCTGACTCGCCATCTAGAGTGCTTGTCAAACTGGTCATCTATGAGCCGCTTACTGTTTCCGTGGCACCAAACCCTTTGGTAAGTGGTCTTCGTAATACACAAAAGCTTATTGCTGGTTGAATTTATGTAAATTCACTTTAACACATTTTAGACTTCATTTAAAGTCCAGATTCACATGCATTCACATACACTGTAGCTTGTTGACGATACGTCTTTATCTTTAGTGTTAAAATTGGAGGATTCTTAAAAAATATACAAATCAGGAATACATTACCATACAAACTAGTTAATAAATTATTTCTTGCATTTCGTTGCTGTGATTGTCATTATCGATTGGTCGCTTATTGTAGATGATAGGCACAGGCGGTACTGGTCACTTCAACTGCTCGGTGCACGGTGGGCGCGGCGGGGGGACGACACTCAGCTGGCAGCACGAGGGGCGCCCCCTCCACGCCCCTCAGCCGCGCCTCCCCATAGGACCCGTTCGTTCACACCACGCAGGCCTTTACCAGTGCACTGCTCACGACCACACTGATTCTGCTGTTGCTGGTGCCGAGTTAGTCATTGCTGGTAATAATGGCATATAATTTAGATATCAAGAGACTTTTAGACAATATATTGACTAATGCACACAATGCCGTCAGATTTTTTTTTCATTTTGTCTGATTTTTGTTCTAACTTTTTATGGTCAGACAAAAATAAATATGTTTCGAGACCATTTTTTTTATTGTTTAATTGTGTTCTTATTTAGTCAATCGTACATTGTCTAAAAGTAATGACAATATTCGTTCCAATTCGTACAAGTAAATACATCTTTAGAACAAGCATCGATCCTCAAACCGGGTTTCAGACAGGCCGCCAAGATTGGTGTCAACATTCAGTGGAGCGGTCGCACGAATTGGCCAAAGTATAGTCATAAGATGTGCCGCTACAGGCGTTCCGTCTCCTCGAATACTTTGGACATTAGATGACAGACCATTACCGGCTGCACCTGACAAGTAAGTCTTTAGCGTGATTCTGTACAGTCGGTACAATCAAGTATCTAAATTTTGACATTTAGAATGTACTGCCAAAATAGTGTCTATGACGCCCTTCAGAAACGCTGATTAGATTTTCATACAAAGTTTTCACGATTACTAGTCTGTAGTCGGTAGTTGATAGTAATAGAGAATCGAGCTACTGTTATGTTCACGTCTAGTTTCATGATTGATACTTCAACACCAACTTAGCTGTTGAGGTTGACGGGAACGGTACGGTAATAACGAGTTCTTAAAAGTTTCATCGCATATACATTTCCAGTTATTAAATCCGATACGTTTTCCAGGTACAGTGTAAATACAAGAGCAGAGGCGGTACCGGGAAGTGATGAAGGAACTATTGTATCTACATTGAGTGTGACTATTAGAACTGCGGATGAGGGAGGCCGGTATGGATGCAATGCGACTAATTCACAAGGATCACACGCTCATCAAGCGCGACTGAATGTTTATGGTAAGTCTTTACCTACTACTTGATACTTGAGATAAAGGTACAAATGTTGATGAATACTGTTGTTCTTTGTAGGTCCACCAAATATTAGATATTTGCCAGCGTTACATGTTAAGACTGACACGGATGTGACAATATACTGCCCATATTCCGGATACCCAATAAAGTAAGTAATGCAGATCTTTTACGATCACTGAATTTCTAATGTCTTGTCATTCTTAGTAGGATAGACCTAAGTGATATTTAGAAGAGCGGACTGTGTCTAAGTCAAACATTTTTCGTAAGATAAATATTTGTTTTTATAGAGAAGTGGTGTGGCGTCGAGAAGACGGTTCTTTAGTGGAAAGTGTTATGGATGCCAGTGACGAGAGAGGAGTTTTAAGACTGAATTCGGTTAGGAGTACAGCCGCCGGGAGCTACACTTGTGAAGTGAGAGCCGAGAGTGGCGAACTTGCTAGAAGGACGGTGCGACTTGAAGTCCATAGTAAGTCATTTGTTTGCATTCTGTTTGTGATTGTTTCTTTACAGAAATTATAAGTACAGCTCGTTCTTTTCTTAAGAATATCTGCAATTTTTTTTAAGAAAAAGATATTCGATCCAATTACGCATAAAAAAGTGTTTTAAAAATTTAAACACTCAAAAACACTTCTGAAAACAGTCCGACACGTAATGTCTAGGATAAAAACAAGTAACAAACTCGTTTCTCTGGAATAGCTTATTCCTAGTAAAACGTAGAAGAAATATTTTAGCGACCGATACTACGAATATATTTTTACTCACAACCGAAATTAAACGCACGGCTTATTGCCAACAGAACCGCCAAAGATAGCTGCGTTCCAATTTCCCGAAGAACTTGAAGTAGGAGGCAGCACTCAAGCAACCTGTAGCTTAGTGTCTGGAGACAAACCCATACAGTTCACTTGGCACAAGGACAATTTACCGATACCTTCTATGTTGAAAGTAAGTACTTGAATATCGATATTAAGTATCTATTTGATATGAACCATTTTGTTGCGTACTATTAAGTAATTAGGTTGTTCATACAAAACCGTAAGATCCATTTTCGCATGCTTACGTGTTTACCAAACACGTTTAAGAGATTGTTAATTCAAGTCGCAAACAACGTTCAAAACATTTATCATCCTTACTCAGGTAAGCATTGTTACTTTTCAAAACTGCGTACAAGATTTTGTGACGTTGCCAAACAAATTGTGAAGCACGTTGTTACGCAACAAAGTTTCCTCGCGACTGCGACTGTAGATATTACTTATGCGATTAAAGTAATGTTATTCATTGTTGTCAGGTTGAACAGAAAAATATGGATTTCTTTTCTTTATTAATCATACAAGATTTAACTTCAAGCCATAGTGGTGAATACACGTGCAGAGCTACTAACGACTTTGGAACAGTCAGTCATAGCGCTTCGTTGATTGTCAAAGGTATTTATTGTCTAACTCTAGGTTTATCCCAGTCTGTGTGAAGCATGCCGAACTAAATTGTTAACTGTGTGCTCCAGTTTACGATCTAGGACGAGCTGCTAAAATTGATTTTACTATGTGTGTTTAGAATATAACCTGTTTTGCAGCTGTATTTAATTGAGCTTCTATTTGAGTTTTCTATCTTCAAGCAACTTCTGTTTAATTACATTTTGTAGCCTCTTAATAGATCACAGAATTCTATTACTATTTCAACATTCTCAGAAACATTTAAAGTTAGATATTTTGTGTCTGATGACTTTTAAATAAAGGTTTTATTTTCATGCCTAGCAGTATAGCTTTTTTAATAGATATTCGTTTTTCTTTCTATTAATTAAAGTTAAACATATTTTTAAAACTTTTAGGTATTTATGTATAGTAATGAAGTAAACTAAATTAATTGAAAGCCGTGTTTATGTTCCCGAGTGCGGGCGAATCTTCACGACGCGTGTTGTTTACTCACGACTTGACTTTAGTGCCGGCACTCTGCGTCAAGCTTGTTAAGCTTTTAACTCATTAAAAGCAACTTATTAATATACGAGTCCGTTCTGTTCTCGAAAAACTGAATGCTATGAAATTTAATTTCATGGAGTTATTTTTATTGTTTTTCTTTTATATTAAGTTTTGATTATTATAATAGTCTACTACTCTCTAAATTTAAGTTTTCTTTATTCATTTTCCGAAACTAACACCAGAATAGTCATCATTGATCTTAATTTGTAAAGATATAATAGCTGTGGTGACATTAATATCGTTGTTACAATAACCAGACCAGCAAAAAGTGTCCGTTATGGTTTCAGAGCATGATTTAAGTAGCCTTGGAATTACTACCCTAACCGTTGGCGGTTTTTCTATCTTTTCTTCCATTTGTTTTCGTTCTCTTTTCTTGAATGGAACAGCGTAACATATAAAGCAGTCTTTCCGCGCAGAACCACCGACGTGGGTGTGGCGAGCTCAGAACACGTCGGTGTCGGCCGGCGCCGCCCTGCTGTTGCCGTGCTCGGCTAAAGGACAGCCCACGCCACGGATCTCTTGGGAATATTCCACAGGTAACGTTCTCAAACTTTTTATTAAATTATTAAGTCATTGAAAGCATTTGTTTCGCCGTCAATTATAACGTAATAGCAGTGAAAATTAATATTATTTGACTTTTCAGAATTGTGATGACTAATGACTTCATTTGCGTGACGCAGACAAAATTATAATGATACCAACCCTGTTTTATTTTAGCTGCCTTTCGTTGAAAAATTTAATATTGTAATAAATAAAAATACGTTAACCTAAAGGTTAAATTCTGAGAATATGGGTTTGGTCTGGCTTACGTTGTTATTGAAATTCTCCGAAAAGTTGAATAAAATATCCGTAGTTTCTTTCCCAAATTGATAAAATACAAATTACATCGTATTGTTTTTAGTACAACTAATCTGTTTACTTGTTCAATATTTTTTATCTGTTAGCTCAAACGTGATCACAAACATTACTGAATCAATATTACGTTAGAACACATCGCGGTGTTCTAGATAAATATTTAATATCTCTTTTTGTAAATATTTGATGCTAAATAAGGCCTAAGAGAAGATAAATTTCGTAAGTAATGTGACTTGTTTAGATGGTGACAACTGGCGACATGTTCTCTGGGGGCAGTCTGAAGCTACGGACACCGGTGGAGGTTCCATACTGTTAGATGGTACTGTGTGGGTGAGAGCCGCTAGTCCAGAACACGAGGGATGGTACAGGTGTACTGCAAGAGTCCAGCATTCCTTCCTGCATCATTCGTTTTATCTTGATGTTAGAGGTAAGTTTAATACAGTCACCTTTATTGCGCACTTGTACATTTTTCATAACTCTTTTTTATTCTTGAGCCACCTCTCATAGTATGTATAACTTGTAATAAAATCTCTTTAGCTTCAAGAATCACAAATGAGTACACGGTTCATTAGTTTTCTCTCAGTGAGCTCGTGAGGTACCTAAATATCGAGCTTTTTTGTGTAGAGAGAAGATTTTATTACAAGTTCATACATACTATAAAGCGAAAAGACTTTTTCCCCGACCTAATATTTTCTATGTTTGTACCACACGGCTTTATTCTAATGGCCCTCATGTTATCACAAAACACGGAACAATTAAAATTAACATTTTCTTTTAATGGCACATTTTTTTGTTTTGTTTAACAAGTCCCGTGACCTTTATTGCTGAACAAACACACGATACAGATTATTTTTATTTCTCTATTCGCGAAATAAAATGTAATGTTTTTGGGGATATTTTATTCTGTATGTTAATACCAATATTTTTTATATCAAATATTCTGTTTTATTTACGTAAGTTCAATTTACTGATAAATTTTGTTTTATGGATAGAAATGGCTGTAAAGCTTTTATAAATAGCAATAGCAATCATCTATAAAGCATTTTCATTTTCCAAATGCCAAACGTTCTAGCTACTAAACTTCAATAAAACGACATTAGAAACACTAAAACACTGTCAATAAAAGAATAAGTAATTATATATTAATATTGGTATTCAGTAATAAGTCACTTATTTCTTTATTTATAAAACAGAGCCGCCAAGACTAAGCCGAAGCGGTAGTGGCGAAACTCGATGGGTAGTAAGAGGTTCTACGGCAAGATTATCGTGTACCGTGAGAGGAGAGCCCGAGATACACGTGCACTGGACACATGACTCCAGACCTTTAGCTCTGCAGTAAGTATAAACAAAACAACGCTATTCGATTCAACGCTTATAAAATTGTACACAGTCAACGCGCAGCCTCGATTGATTGGATTTTAATTGGCTTTTCCTGGAAAGCTAAAACGATTCTAGGTTTAATTTCCAAGATATTTCTGAATTATTTTTATTTCCTTTTATCTGTTGAATGTCAAGTATTGGTTGATAAAAAAAACTTTATTAAACATGAGTGCCTTATTATATAATCAATGGAAGTTTAGGCCTTCCACTGATTTAATAATATGGCATAATAATCAACGTTTCGACACTTTTTAATCAGCATTGTTACTTTCTGTGAGAATAATCTAATTGTATGCCTAATCTGAGCTCTACATTTCTTTGTAATGATGAAGAACAAAAAATAAATTTAATACACTTTGATTTAACATAACATTCTAAGTATTCTAAATAAACATTCACTGATGGATGGAAATAATCATTTTCAATCAAAGCAACTGTATGATTGATTAAAGTTATCGAATATAAATCAATTTGTGTGGAGACTTGACAATTCAATTTCCTGTTTCGATATTGAAGCCTGATATTTAAGCGTTCTGATATTAATTTATGTAGGAGTTACTAAACGCCCTTGGATCGGAATACATATATTTACTGCTGTATTACAGGCACGATCTATTGATTTCAGATGTTAACTGATCGGAAATTTGAATTATTACTCCAATATGAAATGCCTCTGCAATCGGTATTGATTAGTGAACATCATTTTACGTTCATTGGTCACTAATTAGAACTGTTTCGATGGAAATTGTGAGGCTTGCAGTACAATGATGAAAATTTTCACACAGAACAACCGGACTGTTATTCGTGTAGTATGCATGAAGTTTCCTAAGTACTTTATTGAGCTTCTTGATTCATCATTTCATCTAATCTTATAGTTGTCAAAATATTTTGTTAAGGAAACGGCTTAGCTCTTTTAATTGCTAACGCACTAACGAATATAAAACTACTACCGTTTAAGAAAAATAATTGTCATATTATGATGAGAAAAATAGTTCAACGCGTGGCGAACTCCTCTTTGATGTATTGTAAATATTTAATTAATGTTATTCAATTTTGATTTTTATTTACGATTCTATGTATCTATCTATTCAGCCTATTTTTACGCACTGTTGAGTAAAGGCCTCGCCTTTAGTACGTAAATTTTTACGATATTTAGCATTAAGTTTAGCAATTATAATTAATAATATTTTTTACCCATTACTATACCACTGTTGGGCAAGGGTTTCCTCCCATAATGAGGGAGGGGTTAGGCCTTGAGTCCTAGTAGCAATTATATATGGAAAAAGAAACTTATTTTCTTTGAAAATTAGCTAATTAAGCTTGATTTGTTCGTAGTGGTTCAGGTGGAGTAGAGAACAGAGAGACAGGTACTGGCGTGTTGTTGTCTGAGGTGACAATACCACACGCGGGCCCTGAACACGCTGGCGAGTACCGATGCCTTGCGCGTAACTTATACGGCAGCGATGAAGTCGTGTACAGGCTTTTTGTTAAAGGTACGAATGTTGTATTATTCTATTGAAGGGAATAATGTAATGTTCAGTTGCGTCGTTCCATGGTTTGTTAAATTGATGTCTTACTTAACGTTAATTTTAGATGTGTATAAAAAACCACATCCATATAAAATGATGAAATCAGACAATCGTGTTATTTTTTTTTTCCAAGCGCGAGTTTAAATAATTTCTTTAGATTTATTCCCAAATATGATATGGATAAGCAAGTAACTTGAAGCTTTAGTAATTAAATATAAAATTGGGTTGTTGATGAATATATAATTTAGTCTGTGTAGCCTTGTACTATTTTAGAAATTCTACGATTCTACGCTGTTACTAAAACCAATCAAATGCACTCGGTGGAAGCCAATGGACTTCGATTCGAAGTTTCAGCCGTATACGAATAACAGTCAGAGATATTACCCGTAACTAGATTTTGTGGTAACTACGATTAGCTATCCCAATTTCGTTAGTTATTACTGCAAACAGAACTCGCAATGAATATTGACAATAATATATTGCGAGCATTTACAAATGGTTTAAAATTGACCAGTTTGATACATTGTGGTGAGTTTGGTTGCTGACTCAAATGAACCGTATGTTTTGTCCTGTGAACCGTGTACACATTAAGAAAGGGTTTCTGGACATTGGTTTTCAAAGAAAAGTTGAAGGTTCTTATTTCAAAGGAATTTCATTTTAACAGTTTTTTTTAAAACTAGCACGTCGTGTTAAACTATAGTTACAAACTTTAGAAACTACAAAGTTACCTACCGCTATCTGTGACGCAAATCGTTATGTTTTTGTTTTTTCCAGTTGATCTTGTTTTGCGCGAAATTGTCTAAAATTTGATGGTGAATTAATTACTGTTAACTCGTAACAGTGTTTGACTTGAGATAACTTTGGCAAATTAATACAAACAACATTTTATTGAATCATAAAATAAATTTATTCTATAATGTTTACACTCGGGACAATAAATAAAATAACTTGTCCCGGGAGCACCGCATTGTTTTGCACCGGTGGCGTTGGCGATCGTCATGCACTGCGAGGGCCATAAACCGTAATGTGCGGCCGCGATAATACTGAATACCCCTCGTAACAACTGAACCTGCTTTTACATACATTTTATGACACAATACCCTATGTAAATTCCACCAATAAAATACAAAGAGACAATAAATTTTGTTCCTCGTCTGTTAACTAGACAGCTGTAAGTTTTGAACGTTTGCTTATTAGTCTATTTTACACTAGGCTTGATTTATGTTTAAAGTGAAAGGTCGAGCTTTAAAGGGACTAGACGTAGGCGGTATTATATTTCTAAACGTCTAAACGACGTAGTTTATAACGGCCACTTTTCGGTATATATTTCACAGAAACATTTGCAATTAAATTTTGACTATCGATTTAACATGTTTTTAAAGTAACGTTGCATTGACACAGAGCGTCCAAGCGTGCCTGAAGAGGTCCGTGTATCGGAGGTGTGGTCTCGTAAGGCTCGCGTCACATGGCGGGTAGCGCGCGGCGCGCTCGTCTCCCACTACTCGCTGCAGTACCGCGCGCTCACCCGCGACTTGTCGCACGCGCCGCTCGACGCACCCCTCCCGCCGCTACTCGACAACTGGGACACGCAGGACGTACTCAACATCACATTGGCTAATTCCGATCTACTCCATGTTGCGTAAGTTGACACTCATCTATACTAATATTATAAAGCTGAAGAGTTTATTTGTTTGTTTGTTTGAACGTGCTCGTCTCAGGAACTACTGGTTCGTATTGAAAAAATATTTTTGTGTTGAATAGATCATTTATCGAGGAAGGCTTTAGGCTATATAACATCACGCTGCAACTATTAGGAGCTGAGTAGCAACGAAAAATGTTGCTAAGAGGCAAAAATTACGACCAATTCGCGCGGGTCGGCTAGTGAACAATACAACAAAACTACCTTATCAAACTTGTTACAGCATCAAGTTTCGATATCTACATTAAATTCATTGAATTACAGAGAGACACTGTGACGTGCAATAACTTTGACGATACCAATTGATATCTAAGTCCATTAGTAAGTCTAAACTTAGTCTAGACTAAGTTCATCCCTAAGATGATATCAATTTGCTACGAGATACGTATCGAATATCCTTTTAGTTATTGTAATACAAGACCTTTCAGTAATGTTCAATATAATAGTTACTTGGACTTGGGCGACGTAAACCAATCAATTAACATAACACGTATATAGTATATACTTTAGTCTTAGATAACTGTCATTTTAACTAAACGTTTTTTTTTTAAATTAGGTAATTAGATTTGCAAAATCAACTTCTAATGAAAATAAGTACCGGACTCGGCTAAAACGGTTGCTTTGAATTTAAAGTTTAATGGCTTTTAGGCCAACTGGGAGTACTGAAATTTTATAACTCTTTGTATAACTTGCTCTAGAAAAAAAATCAAGCCTACCCAATTAATGTTTCCGTAAATTTTGTATAAGTTAATTCCGAGTTTATTAAACCTTGTACGTATACCTTTTAACAAATCGTCGGTCAATTTATGATACTGTAAAAGTCGTTTATGAGGTTTACCACCTTACAATTTTACCTTAAATTTGTGAGCATGGAGCCGTGATTACCTATATAGGTACCTTAGTGACATTCTGTCTTAATTTCTTGTCAGGGCTTGTTACTAGGTATCCGAATAAGTCTATTGATAGACTCTTATGTTAGGAACAGTACTTATTATCACTATCTATTTTTTTAATATAGCATACGCGACATCAAAAGAAGACTAATTACCTCTATATATTTTTGACTCTGTTGCATGTTATGTACATGCAACAGAGTCAATTTTCGGCCCATTTATAAATCGTTTAATTCCTGCCGAGGCTATTTCATTCTCACACAAAAAACTTGACATAACTCGCTGCCAACGTAGCACACTTTATAGTCATACTTTATTCTAACAACAAAACACAAGTTGAATGAAGATTTTATATTTTTTTATAGAGTGGCATTATCTGTACTTATATTTATACAAATACATAAACCGGGTGTTGTGGGACACAGGTCGGAAGGACCGGGGCGAGCGGGTGCGAGTGTCGCGGGTCTGTCTCCCGACACTCGCTACGCACTACGCATGGCTGCGTTCAACGACGTCGGCGCCTCGCCTTACACTACACCTCTGCATTTTACTACCAGGGAAGAAGGTCAGCAATACACAATTATATCGTTACTTTATGTAAGGGTTAACAGTTACAGTCAGATGCAGGGATTGTGCTATGGTGGCAAAGCTTGGCTTTAGAAAAACTGGTGATAAAATAACGTATGATATGACTTCTCGTAGGTTTTATATGGAATTCAAGGTGTTCTCAATTACTTTGGATGAAGTTAAGATGTGTGATTTGCAGTAATCACTTGAGTAAACAGTGTGCTCGGTTCTGATCCATGTTTGTGTTTGTAAATGTCAAAATGTTATCACACCAAAGTAATCTAAAAATAATCCTAGCTGAATTTTGATTACGGTTACTTTTTTGTACATAAATTTCAGATAGCTATTTATATAATATTCGTTTATGGCAGTTCATAAAACGTAAGAGAATGTGCGGATATACCATTAATATATTCCAGACGATTCAAACGCGGAGGAACTTGAAGAGATTTCCCGACCATTAAAAAACAGTGCTGTGCAATTTCCGTAGGAAGCTTTGTAAATGCGCGTATACGTGTGTAGTTTGTTCAGAAGACAAACGAGTTCTGTATTATTTAAATTTGTTCTTTACTCCTCCGATATAAAGTTGATTATTGCAAGATAATGTGGGGACGGGTGTTTTTGGTTGCTGTTGGTAAAAACAGCGTTGTTTTTTGTCCAGCGCCCGGAGGAGCACCCCGCGACATCACTGTACGAGCGCTACGTGCCCGCGAATTGCACATTACTTGGCAGGTACATATTGCATGTTTTATATTATAAATGTAACGGTTCTATGTATATTTTACACCGAAAAAGCTGTATTTGTTTGTGTACGTATTTTAGAGTCACATATCTTTAAGAACGTTGCCATGGTAACAGACAAGTGTTTATAAGTCTTATAGTCGGTATAAATGATTATTAAACTTAACTCCGAGTGTGGGTGTGTTGTGCAGAGTTGTGCTAAAACATATTTCATGCAAAAGTTATTCAGAATACCTAAGCGGAACTTATAAATTTCGTATCATTAATCAAAATTAGTCGCGTAACCGTCTCACATAACATATTTGATATTCAAAGTTGTTTGATTAGAAAAGTTGATTTATGTCCGTTCCGTATCAAAACTATTCAGGCTTAGGCCGGCTTCTCTCACTTTTAATGGAAACTGGCGGTTCACTTTTGGTTGATATTTGTTTGCAAGTCATATTCTGGTCAATGGAAGTCCATCGATCCGTGCGAGACGGTAAACGAGTTGTGTTAAGAAACGTAAAGTGGGGTTTATTAGTAGGATAATAAGTAAGGAAATAAGAATCGAATGGCTTGTGGTCAACATAAGCAGCTAGCAATGCAAAAATAAGTAAAACCTTCACTACAGCGTAATTGTTGTGTTAACAATCTTGTCTACAACATATTCTACGATGTAGTCGCCAGCAAACGCGTCCGTGTGCACAAACGTACGGTACGCTTAGCATAAGCGCTTAACGCCCTGTGTTATATTCCTTGCAAATACAGTCCTGCTATTCTTTACAGCAGAGCAAAATGTTAAAGGTAAACATTCTAGCATATTCCTTAACAAAAAATTCAAAAGCTCCGAATCTCGAGTCTTTAGAGATTTGGCTTTAGATTTCAGCCCCTGTATAGCTTACAATAGTTGCAGCTGAATTTCGTAAATACGAATACGAGAAATGCTTCTATACAATATTTCAACTTGGGCAATTCGTAAGAGAAATTTTGCACAATGTCACGACAAAATGCTGGTCATAAATAAAAAGGTATTGCGATTGAGATATATCGATAAATTAAATTTTACTTTGGTTTATAACTCTGATTGTTTCCTTGTTTATTCCAATCTATTTAGCCACCACCGCGGGAGACGTGGCATGGCACATTACTAGGGTACACCATTCGTTGGTGGGAAGTATCGGACGAAGGAAAAGGCACATTGAGTGATAGTCCGGGGTCGGAGAGTGGGGCCAGTGCTGATGCAACCAGTACGACCCTGAGAGGTCTGAAGGCGGCGACGAGGTACGGAGTGACAGTAAGGGCGTACAACGCAGCTGGCACCGGGCCGTTGTCACCGCAGCACTACCGACATACTCTGGAGTCGCGTAAGTATTTTTATAACTTTTGCTGTAGGTTCAATATGTCTATATGAATAGTCAACCGTTATATTTTTCTATTAAACTTAAAATATTTCAATGCAACGTCTGGTATTCAGCATTCTTATAAATAAGCACCAAGAGAAAACTACTCTCAATGTTTTTCAAGTTGAGCAAGCATTATGAATGTTAATAAATACATACCGTTATTAAAATGTTTAAAAAACCCTTTGTGTAATAAACGAACTCACTCAACTGAATTTACTCCTGCAAAAGAAATTGTGTAAGCAGCCATCACAACATGAACCTATAAACAAAGTTTTCACTATTTTTCTCTTTGCTCCGTAATAAACATCGAAGAAATATAAAATGTTTGAGTCGGAAAATGAAAGAGATCGATATCTTGATTGTTCCGCCAGTCGGCAGCAGAAGTGTATCGCAGTTGAAAGTCCAACAAGGCAAGTTTTGTCGTAGTGGCGTAAATAACTGAGCGTCGCTATCGACGTAAAGCGACGATCGTAAATTTTCCCATCAAAATGCAAAATGGCTTAATTGGACTGTGGCCTTCCCGATCTAGGTCAAACGATTCAGTACAAATTGATGGCACTTTTGTATTCTACGTTTGTTTCATTTTTATTTCCTCATGCGAAAATAGAATTTCGAAACAATTCCTTTTTTAAGGTTCCATATCTAGGAGGTAAAAAAGAATTGCAGTTTCAATTGTTCCACTGCATGTCGGTCCATCTATTGCAATCGAACGGAAAGGTTTCACTGCAGAACATTGTTTGTAAAGGTATCGCAAAATAGATTTTTAAAGTCCAGTTATTAAACCTGTATCTGACTTTATCGCTTGTTTTAAACTTCAATCAACTGAAGTTCAGTGTGCTAAATAATTAATTGCTTTTCAGCAATCGTTAATCTGTGGTTATTGATCAAGCTGTACAGATTTGTCAAGATAACTGAATTGTTTGCTTTAAATTAAAATGCCAGTAACAAATAAAACTGGATAGATACAACAATACAATATACCTATACAGTGGAAATAAAAATAAATGGAAGATTTGACGTTCCGTTTAGTAACATTTAAAAAACCAGGTGAATTGAAGTTAACTTTTAAACGGAACGAACGTTACTACTGTTATTTTTTTGTATAGCGCCGACGGGTAGTCCAGAGGCGGTAACGTGTATTTCAAGCGACGCGACGTCCCTGCGCGTACAATGGCGACCACCGCCACCGGACACTAGAGGAGGACTCATAACGCACTACACGTTGCAATACACTAGGCGAGATGCAGATCCCATGCTACCCACACAAGATGCATTTTTAAGACTACAGGTAAGTGACATCTTATTCCTAAATTAGTTCGGAAATAATAAAGTTTTCATATAAAAGTAGTTAAAACTTCAAAGCAATCATCAAAAGTTTGGGTAATTCGTACACTTAAAATATTTTCTCAGTTTTATGTTGATAGCTGTGTGGAATGACGTCATAAGAATGTCTAATCTTTGTCATATTAACTATACGATTTATATCCGCATAAACTTCACCCATCGATTTTACTTAGAACACAAACTGTCATGATGCTTTCGCTCGTAGAGCTAACGGTCTACGCCGTAGCATTTTGCTACGAAATACGGCTCCGGACAAATTGAAATGACTTGATGTATTCAGCAAGTTTCATTCATGTTAAGTATCTTTTATAAATAATATACTCTAGGTACTTCTATTATTTGTGAGTTTGTTCCAAATAGGGCGAAGAAGCAACAGTGTCGAGACTTACTCCGTACGCCGAATACGAAATACGAGTGAGAGCGCACAATGCCGCCGGCGACGGACCTCTATCAGCCCCTCAAGTTTGTAGGACTGATGAAGATGGTAAGTCGTATTCGTGTTAAGTATTCAGATAGAAATACAAACTCAGCGTATACGTTACATCGACCGTTATATATTTGTAGTTTTTTTTTACAAAGTCTCATAATAAAGTAAATCGTATCTGATAACGTACAAATCTATCCTATCTGTATAAACAATAAATTGAAACAATGTATCCTCAAGTCTCTGCAGGATCTTCTTAAAGAGTTTGATGTGGTTTAAAAAGTCAAATACTATCCGGCGAAACTCAACTACTAACAAGTTCCGGAGAAACTTAGCAAGTTTGACTTTTTCTCTTTACTGAGCGGGATAATTCAAAGTTTTTTAATCATCTTAATTAGTTCAGAAAATTGTAATACGAGTAATAAACCTTATTCCAAGTTATCGGGCTTACTCGCCTCGGGACATAACTAGGAATTTTTGTAACAGAACAAGTTTTGCGGCCTTTGTATTCATTAGAGATTTCCGTCGATTTAATATTTTCTATTACTGAGCACAATTCGTTCTGAAAATAAATCTTGTTAATAATATTTTTCTGATAAGTACTGTTTTTTGTCAATGGCTGGACGATGTTTTCATATGACCTAAATTTGAACATACCAATTACACAAAAACAATTTAGAAGGGTTGCGCGATCGGATAGAATGGTAAATCCAAATATGCCAACTATTTGGGTGAGCTACAAATATAGCCGAACAGTGTTTTGAAAACACATTTAAATAAACAACATTCGATGCTCATTGCAAAATACAAACATAACAACAAAAGTTCGGCTTACAAAAACATTGCAAGCGACATGTTTCATAATATACTGCAAACGGCCAATATCACTGATATCACATACACTCGCATATCTCATAGTTCTTTGAATAATAAATACATTTGTACAAACATGTGTTTGGATATTGAGTATGGTGTTGATATCGACAGTGCCGAGTGCCCCGGGCGGTATGAAACTGATAGCGTTGGGCGAGCGATCACTGCGCGCCTCCTGGCTTCCCCCGCCCGAACCTAACGGGAAACTCACTCACTACACACTATACGTCAAGGATCTATCCGGGTGAGACATTTATTGGCTTATTGTATGTTTGCCTAGTGATACTAAAGTATTTATAGTAATAATATCATGGTATTACCAACAGACGGTAAGATCTTAATTTCAATGGTAACATTATGTTTATATTTGTATCGCAAAAAAATTAAATGTAATATTTTTTATTCGTTTTTTTGTTCCAATAATTTTCACAATACAGAGCTGTTTACCACATACTGTTATTTATTGCAACAAATATTCATTCAGGTTTTGATTTATGTAACTATTTACTTCACAATATTTATAGGTAAAAATAGGTTGTTTTGACGCACAAAAGTAGTTTGAAACTTGAGGCACGGAAACGTCTTAACTAACGCCAAAGAAACATTACGAAGGAGACATATTTTATAATGATTCATTCGAAAACTTTACTTTCTGCTGTCCAAAATCTATTTGGTAGAGGCTCTATAAAAGCAATTAAGTAGTTTAGCCGCAGTGGAGCCCAAGTTAATAATTGAAACAGTACCCATCTATCTGACAGGGGAATAGGCAAAGTTAGTGAATCGTAATCCAAGTTAAACACCGCTTAAATTGAGCTATTTCTAACCGCCTTTACCCTGGCTACTTGAGCCGATAGCTACTTGTGTTGATATTGTTTTTCCTATGGGACTTGAAATCGGATTGAAAGAAACAGTAAAAGGTTTCTCTAGGTTGTTTTCGAACCACGAAAAGGAGTTAGCTATTTTTGTGTGTTATGAACACTATTGTTTCTAAAGTATTCTGAAGAGTAATAAAAATTTTATGGTACTTACATAATCACACCCTCATTATTTAGTATCTTAATAAATGTCTTGAACAAATTCAATTAAATGTATAGCAATATGGAAGAAGTCAATCGAAGACAGCCTAGTATCAAAATTATTTTATTACTAGCTGACCCGCGCAACTTCGCTTGCGTCACCTAAGAGAATGGGTCAAAATTTTCCCCGTTTTTGTAACATTTTTCGTTGCTACTCCGCTCCTTATGACCGTAGCGTGATGTTATATAGCCTATAGCCTTCCTCGATAAATGGGCTATCTAACACTGAAAGAATTTTTCAAATCGGACCAGTAGTTCCTGAGATTAGCGCGTTCAAACAAACAAACAAACAAACAAACAATCAAACAAACAAACTCTTCAGCTTTATTATATTAGTAATAGATTTACAAATTATTTTATTATTTACAAAAGATCGCAAGAGCCAAACGCGACTCGTGTAAACGCGTGCGTGGAGACGGAAGGTAGTACGACGGAGTGCACGCGGCCGCTGCGCGGTCTGCGCGCTGGTCGGACCTACGAGGCGTGGGTGCGCGCCGCCACGCTCGCTGGCGATGGACCACCATCCGCTGCTGTCGCATGCCAGACCAGTGCCCTGGGTATGAACTTAAATTACCTAAAATATGTTTTTTTTTTATAATCTAAACTGTTGTTTACTATTGTACAGCAAAAAGTTCTTGATAAACGATATTAACCTTTGAAAGTGGTTATCATAATAGCTTTTGATAATTTATGATTGTTAGAAAATTATTGAATTCGTTCGGAAGCTCCTTATATCTAGCCTGTAAGCTTCGATCACTTCTCACTTGGACCAAACGATAAATAGCTAGGTATTCTTTACATATTTATTGCAATATATCGAAAGTGCATTACGTTCAGCGCCTGCCCGCATCTCATCATTCGGTGGCGTGGCGATGGGCGCGGCGGGAGGTTCGTTGTCGTTGCGCTGCGTGGTCGGCGGCGCTCCGCCCCCGGCCAAGCGCTGGCTCCGCGGGGGCACGCCGCTGCACCCGCGCCCGCCCTTCCATCTCGACGGAGACGCGCTGCTTATTAGAGGTAATCGACTGAGCAACACCTACGACATCGGTGGATTTTAGCATATTGCAAGATATATGTAACTGTTTAGGAATTCCGCAATAGTAAATTCTGCCATTCAAAATCATACGCTAAAGTCATGCTGTCTCTTTTCTAGTAACTACACATGATAACTTCCACTTTAACAATTTAGAAGTTTGGGGATATTCTTGGGGTTTCAAGTTTTCAAGACCCAAATCCTTTTGACCACTGGATTCAATGTTAGTTTAAAACTTTCAGTTCTGTCGATAACTATTGGTGTACAAAACTTGGTCACTCGTTACAGATAGGTTCAAGTTCAGTATCTCCTAACAGGTTTAGAACTGTCTCACGCTGACAACTACACTTGTGTCGCGGAGAATCCTCACGGATCTGACTCGGCAACATGGCGGGTAGTAGTGCTGCGACCACCGGCTCCTCCTGGACTAGCGCTACTTGAAGCACGGTCCAGAGAATTGGAACTAGAATTAAGACCGGCGCCGAGAGCTCCTGGACATGCCATCCCTAAAACTTATAGCTTACATTGGAGACTTGCCTCACCAGAGGTAAGTGTTATTATTATTTTTTACTAGCTGACCCGCGCAACTTCGCTTGCGTCACATAAGAGAGAATGGGTCAATTTTTTCGCCGTTTTTGTAACATTTTTTACTGGTACTCTGCTCCTACTGGTCGTAGCGTTATGATATATAGCCTATAGCCTTCCTCGATAAATGGGCTATCTAACACTGAAAGAATTTTTCAAATCGTACCAGTAGTTTCTGAGATTAGCGCGTTCAAACAAACAAACAAACAAACTCTTCAGCTTTATAATATTCGTATAGATTTATGTAATTTACAAAAACTCATGTTCAAATGTACAAACCTAATTTCGCCGAATTAAATAAATTCTAGGCAAAGGTTTTTCTTCATAATTTTATGTTTAAGCCATTTATACGTCGTGATTATATTACAAAGATTAATCTCAGCAGATTTCCGCATTTGAAATATTAATGAGAGCCATCAAAATGTTTCAAGTGCCCTTTTCCACAATACCCTTATTATTATAAATTGCAATGAAATTTCTTCTTTGTACCTTTTACCTTCGGGAAAATCTTTAGAACGTGCCGTATCTGTTCACTTGAAGAGTTCTTTTGTAGGGTGAATGGCGGATACAGTTGGCTAGTCCGGGGCCTGTTACTTTGACGGGACTACGCTGTGGTTCTGCATATCGAGCATATGGTTCTGCTGGAGGGGCTCCAGGGTCTGAACTGGCTGTGAGGACTTCTGGTGGACCACCCACTGCTCCGCCCGATGCGAGGTGGATCAGGGCGAATGCTACTCATGCAAGGTTTGACACGAGTGTGTGGAGTGATGGCGGGTGTGGTCCCGTGGCGCTGAAGCTAGAGTGGGCAGGGTCTGGCGTCGCTGGTGCAAGGGATGTACCAGTAGGTGGAGAAGTTATTTTGGGAGGTAAATGGATTACATTATTTATTACTTTTCCTTATTCAATACTATAAGCTTTACCTTTTGTACTCTTGTAAACTAAAAACATCTTAATAATAATGTGTTTTATGATGCGTTACAAAATGCAGTAAATCCAATAGGTTAAAATAAAAGTTTTGTGTACCTAAGGCACCCCAAAACAAGTGAATGCTGTTGCAACTTTGTACAGCATAAAATCGAAATCCGTATTTTCTTAGGTCTGTCCCCTGGCTCCCGGTATCGGGTAGCGGCTCGCGCATCAAATGAGGCGGGATGGACGCGAGAGGTGTATGAGTTCGCTACAGGGGCGGCAGACGGTCTCGCTGAAGAAGTGGACGCGCCTTTCCCCGCGACAGCCGGCGAATTGGCTCTATTACTGGCGTTATGTGCCGCGCTCTCATTAGCAGCGCTCACTATACTCGCTATATTACTCAGAAGAAAAAGGTAAGACGCTATTATTTCTTTGAAGACTTGTCGGTCTGGTTACGCTAACAATAATGTGTGTTGTGGAGGTATTTTTGGCACATAATAATATATACCAGTGATACTAATGCAATAAAAATAGATAAGCACGTTTACTTTTTTGCAGGAATAGTTTTAGTACGTCCAGCGTTTAAAAACTAACACATTACGTTGGAAACCTATGTTCTAGAAGGATTTTTTATTATTATTGTTCAAATATCTTACATCGCTTACTGCAATGTGTATTACATCCTTAGTTCATATTAATTAAGAGGTGTTAGCTCTGATATCACAATTAATTACATGTTGTAACTTCATTAACATCGCTGGGGAATCATAGCTTGCTGCACGCAGTGCATTGTACGCCGCGTGTTAATTAATATACATTTTATTCATATTTCAAATTAATACCATTAAAATTATTATGAACTGAAAATCCAAATATAAATATTTTAGTTTATTATTTATTTTGGTTTACATTTTTATTTTTTGCAAGCTTTTACAAATGTGAGTACAAAAGCTTACTAGTCCAGGCGCTTAATTTTAATAAACCTGTCTCGTACAAGTGATCGGCACTCATTAAAAGAATATATTACAAAATTATATCTTGGCCTATGTCAATACTTGCCGACTTCGAACAAATTAAATATCGAATGATCAAAGCCCAGCCGTAGTTCGAAGAATCATTAAGCTGAGTAGAGAAAAAAGCATTAGTTGAAATAAAGGTGGATCGTTAGCAGTGATCTGTACGTGACAGTGCTGACACAAGCGACCCATAGACCCTTCTCACTCAACACCTCAACACTCAAACGTCCACGATATGACATTTCAACGTACTCCTTTTAAAGGGTTTTTCCCCGCGTCATATAAAAATTAAACCAACGACGGCGGGGTTGAAGTATGACGTCATATTCCGTTCGTATTAAAGCGAAGAAAACTTTTCATTTTAATGTGCTCCGACTTTGTTGGAACGTTGCCTGTAAAGTCGAAAAGTTTTGATTATGATTGATTCGCATGCATAATTTGTTTATTGTTGAATACACTTAGCAATTCATTTCAATTTCGACTGTAGGCTGTAGCAGCAAATGAACCTCGGGCAAATGTAGTATAAACAATACAACAGTTTTATAAAGAAGCCACAATGGCATGTTGCAACATTTGCAGCCGCGAGTTAATGGTGTAGTCCTTGTTAGTAGTAATAGCTGTGTAATTATCAAAACTTTAACACAATGTACAATGGCAGTGGAAGTATACGAGCACTCGTAAAATCATCGCGGGAGCTGTTAGTGAGTCAACAGGCACATTGTAAACGCGGTTTACGACCCACTCGTAATAAATTCACCATACATTGTATCAATATTCAGGCTATATTCATAAGCGATTGAATCCAAACTAAGCACGACCCAGATACGATGCACAAACGTACAAACGTATCGTGAATGCATCAATATCAATTCCGATAATGAAAAATTCGATGTATGGAAAATTTCGATACCCTTATAGTTACGAGTCTTTGGAACAATAGGGACTGGGTATACAATGATTTGTAAGGCTATTCAAATAATGTTATTCGAAAAATTATATTTCTGCCAAACAGCTTTCCGGTTTCCTCGCTACATAAAATAAAGAACGAGTTGAATTGTTTATGAATATCGTTTTATCATGGATTTTTTTAATATTGCATGGAGAACTACAGAGATTTTTATATTTCTTGTCGTGTAATGTTTTAAGGATTAAATATTTTTGATAATAGTCTATATTTTTTGCAGTTTTAAGCCAAAATACTTATTTATACAGGACCGACGGCGCTGTCGCACGCGTATCAACGAGTGCGGAAAAGCCTCCGTGCGGTACTTACAGGGCACCACAACATCAGGCAGCAAAATTACCACCTGATCCACCAGGTAACTAGTATTATTATTGTCATCGTGGCGGCGTCGTCAAAAATCAATATTCTTAACTCCTT
Organism: Anticarsia gemmatalis; assembly: GCF_050436995.1. Classification (NCBI taxonomy): domain Eukaryota; kingdom Metazoa; phylum Arthropoda; class Insecta; order Lepidoptera; family Erebidae; genus Anticarsia; species Anticarsia gemmatalis. The sequence goes on from NC_134752.1 coordinate 5,054,282, forward strand.
CCTATGGTTTTAAATTATTTATAGATTTATAATAATCACATTTTTTCGTTGATTATGTATTTTTTAAGCTCCAGAGATGATTCTCGGATTAACAAGAAAAGAAGAGACAGAAATTTAAATACGATGTATTTAAAACGAATTCTGTGAAGTAAGTGAACAATAATTTGTTGAACTTACTGGTTTCCTGGAATCAAACATTGAATTAAAATGTTAACGAATTACCTAGAAGCTCTGTTACAAATGAATTGACTTCAAACGTTTTGACCCAGTATTTCTCACGAAGCAACTAAGACCTCTGAGAGAGCCTTCAAAGTCTACGATAAAGGCTTTGCGCCTCAATATGATGGAGCACGAACCTATCTCCGTTTGTAGGACCAATTCATGACTAATACTCAGAATTTCTCCACTAGAAAATCCTCAATTTCTGAACTAATTTGAATGCAGCGCTCGGCTTTATTTATCGGGAACGCTACTTCAAGTTAGCTTCATAGGAAATATGAAATTGTATATCTACTACGTTAAATTATACCGATACTGTTTGATTTATTAACACCACTAAACGGTCGGAGCATTTATGTAAATAGACACCTTTTTAGTTAGACTAAGAAATCTTTATAAAAAATATACATATTTTCATGAAAGTGATAACAGTGATTAAAGCTAGGCAAATGTTGTACTTTGAAAACCTTTTACAAGTTTTCATAACACTTGCCCGGGACATTTTAATATTAAATGTCTTTGTTCCAATTTCACAAAAGTTCACTTTTAAGCTTTGAGAATTTAGTTTATATGTTACGCTAGTCGACGACAAGTTTTAAAAGCACTTAATAAAATATAACCAAAGTAGTTTCAACTAAATTTGAATTTATAACCTCAGTAAATAAAGCTAGAAGGCTGACAACGTTTTCTTTTTTGCGCTTGACGACTTTACGTTGAAGTTGGTTTTAAATTTCTCATACTTTCGGTTTGAATATAAAAATATATTTATTTCACACTTTATTGACTTTTATTGAATAATGTTGAAGCATAAGTATTTTAAAGTGCTCAAAGAGTTTCTTACAAAAATATACCAAAAAACTGTTGTTGTTTGTAAAATATAACTTTTCCTCGTACAGTCAACTTGGGTAACTTTGAATCATTTGGGTAACATTGAACGTGGGAATCATCTTATCTTACTAATAATAAAATTGCTTTACTTATACTAAACCAATTCTCAGTAATGTAGATGGCTTGTTACACAAGACACAATGCATCATCTAAATACTATAGAGATCTAACATGACCGTTACAATGTAAGTCATAACCTAGTAAGCTAATACTGCTTGTTGCTTTGACGTAATATAACGTGATACAGTTATCACTCTGATGTAAGCTTTGGAGTATATGTTGTGAATTTAATAGGTTAATCTAGACGGTTAGTGTTCTGTTTGTATTTTACACTAATATTAGTCTGTGTAAATCAATTATCTCTTAGAACAGATAACGGCTAACAGATATTTCACACCTTTATAGCTACCGAGAATGAAAATGTAACTACTACTTAGTATTTCTGAATTGAAGATTTACCCTCTTATTCATAAAAATATATGAAGTTATTAAAGGCTTATAGTTTTGTTTTTTTTACTCTTTAGCAAAATGAAAAAAAAAGATTGTAGTAGTTTTTAACTAAAATAGGTTTAAAGTGTGTTTATGAATAAGAGGGAAAGACTACTAATCTTCTTCGTATAAGTAAATTAAACGCTATTTTTGAGCTTCTCTCATTTTATCGATTGATATTATCTAAACTGGCATTGAATTTGATTTTCGCAGTCGATTTGTTCGGTAACAATATCAAACGTTTAAACACAGACGTGTACGAGATAAGTCCATACGCGACGTTCGCGGGCGGTGCGGGCGCGGCGACGGGCGGAGGTGCTCGCGCCTACACGCTGCAGCTACGAGCCCTCGCGAGACATGACGATGACGCCGCGCCGCCTACACATCCAGCCTGCTGCGACGGTGGGCATAACACTCTTATAACATTTTAGTAGGAACGCTTTATTTCTGTTAAGTCAGGTCAAATCTTCAGATAAAAGCACTTTAAACTTTTTTTAACTGAAACTGATTTTCAGTGTTAATATCCATCAATTTAGGTGTTTTCGAAACCTTCACGTATAGGAAGGTGTTTGACTATTTACCTTAAAGAATAATGTGTCTGAAATTAAGCTAATGTTTGTTTTCTTTGTGGTAAAGAAGAAACGTGCGTGGACGCGTGTGACGCGCAGAGGCGACGGAGACGCCGACGACATTACTGCCCGGACCACGGTGAGATCACTAGACTATATGTAAACGATTTCGTATGATTCAAATAAAGATAACGAGAAGTTGTTTTTTGTTTTTCTTTATTGTGATATCGATGGAGGACAAAGAAAAAAGTTTGTGTGAAAATAATCATTAATATTGTACTTTTGTTCTCAGGTTGCTCACAAGATTCAGGAAGTTGAGAAACGAAACTGCCAAAACGTTTAGTGAAAATATCTAGTCAGTGTAATAATAAATAGTTAATTCGGTTATACATATTAATATGTATACAAAAATTTATACAATAATATTGTCTATTTATATTATGACGTTTTTCTTTACTCTGCCTTTTTTCCCAATATTTTCAATAAAAATATAATTATTATACATCGAATTTATATATTTATTTACCTTTAACATATAAATACAGTGATAAACATCTAAAATATATAGGTTTGGTACCTTTGAGGACACTTAAAATGATTGAATCTTTAGCGAAACAAATAAACAGTACCTATGAGCAGAAGAAATCTCCACAAGAAAAATACATCATACAAATTACATAAACAAATCAATAGTCATTCTCTCATCTCACTTAACTAACAGAGCTGAAATACCCAAACAAAGAAACATTCTCAAAATAAAAGCATTCAAAAATATTAAGTTAATACAAAATTCAAAACAAATATGCCGGCAGCGCACGTAGTGATATGTGAACGTAGGCAATATCACGTAGAAAGTGTTGTCTGAATCTGTCGCTCCGGCACAATATCGCAATCTTAAAATTCAACAGGTTACTGCCGTACCCTTCGTTTGTGCTATGTACAGTATGAACCGCGCCGCAATAAAAACTGCAAACAATTGTGCCGGAACCCACATACTTACAAGAACTTTTGTCTCCACAGAAAATGCGTTGGGATGCCTAGTAAGTATTTGTTAAGTAAAATAGAAATGTATTCAAGATTCCATCATATTGCTGGAATTACAATCTTCAAGGCACACAAGAGTCATTGTATCTTTAGTCTTGGAAGATAATTAATTATCTGCTCATAATTATAGTATTAATTTACTCTGACAAAAAATAGGGTTTTTTTTGTGGTGCTATTCAGCAACAAACATATAGGAGCAAGCGTTGAAAATTATTATAGATAGCGAATTGTGTAGATTAGACGAGGAACAAAATTGATCTATGTATATTGTATAGTAAATACTAAAGTTTATCTAAATAGTAATCCACTCAAACTAATATCATTTCCGATAACATATTATGGAGAAGCCTCTAAATAAATATCCGGTTTATGTTCCCTTTATTACTTTTCAATTCGGTCCAATATTACGTTCATACATTCTATTAACTTATTAAAGTTAGACATTGAAAGTGCGAACCCTCTAAATTGACATTTTACCCAAGCGTTGAAATAATAAAATTATTTATTTTTATTTCAGACAAAAATGACTGAATTGACGTAATATGGAACGGTATTTTATACATTCATTTGTTCTTAGTTTAAGTCCCTTAAAGTTATATTTACGAGTTAAAAGGCGAACTCCGAATTGAAGGTACCCGTTATTACCTAAATCTAATCTCCCTCAAACGTCTTTATCGGCTCAATCAACTACGCACACTCGTGTTAAAATAACACCTATCGAAAATCGTCTTATGATAATAAAGCAATATGCTTCAACACAAATACTATCCTATGCATCGATGATTCAAAACACATCGATCGCAATTAATACATTATAACAATTAATCTGGGATCACGGCAGTCAATGTTCGTCTTAACCGAAGGAAATCAATTAGTCAGTAATCCTCTTAGCAGTATTAACGGTTTGTTTCATCTTACACGGTTATTCACTGAGCTGCCGGGCCCGATAGACGACTTAACCAAAGTAATAATTAAACTATCGTTGTAAGTACACGTAATCTTGATATCTTGACGCGAGATAAGGGTAGCATCCCAAATGATTACGTTACGGATATGATTTTCATATTGATTGGTTATTCAGGCTTAACGCAGAGGAAGTAAACAAGGCGCGATTAAGTTTGTTGTAAGTAATTTTGTAGGCACTAGGTTTGGTATAACTTTAATAAATACCAATTTGAGGCTAAGTAAATCGGAAGCTATAATATTTAATTTGAGAAGTCCTTCTGAACAGACAACTAAAAATAGGTTATTTATAATTTACCTAATATATACTTACGTCACAATTTGCAGAGTTCAAGAAGAAGTTCAGAGTAATTATAAAGTATGTTTAAATATAAATCACTATTCTCGAGTACCTAACCCCTAAGCTTTGATGTACCTACATACATATATCAAAGCGGGAATAAAATTCGAAAAATAATGGGACAAATCGTGAAAACGCTGTGAGCACTCACACTGTTCGCACGTAGTAAGCCACACTTGGTATTAAATCAGTTCCCGCCAAGTCAATATCGCATCACAGAGCAGAACTAATTCACACAGAAGTTGTCTGTGAATTATTTCACCGCAGCGCAATCTACAATCCACAAGGGTTCCAACAGTGGCAATTAAGAACGCCGCACTCAACATATGGCGGTCGCACAAAAATGTTACTACATTGCCTACACTCGCTACAGAATATTTGGCCGGAGATCATTTGCTGCCCAAACTTTTATTGCTGTACCTTCTATTGTGTATCGTAAGTATTGCGAGCGGAACTTAGATATTAGATACAATCGACGTTATTTTGTAGCTTCTTTTTGGGTTTATTTGATGTAAAATAAAATGTTTAAGTGAATCAAAATTGCAAAAAATAAATCGTGAATGATAATTATAAGAAATTCAACAAAAAGAAAAGTGAAACACATAAGAACAATGTAAATATGTATATACTTCCTCAAAAACCTAATTAGATAAGGCACATGCCACATTATACAAATTCAAATTTAAAAAGCAAATATGTAAGAGTATTCTGAGTGAGAGTCGCGTCGAGTTGACGTAGTTCCAAAACGAGTTCCAGTATATTACCGTATATAACACGTTTGTATGCAAATTTTATTCCCTAAATCCCGCCTGATGGAAAACGGTCCCTCCAAGTAGGTATTATCAGGGAGCGGCGGGGCAGACCCAGCCGAACTTTTGGGTCGATTTGATAACACATCCCGAATACAGCACCCACTGTGTCCATTACCTTATCATATGAACAGAATTATTTGAATTTAAGTATTTACATAAATGTCATATTACTATTTCGTTAAACCCGTCGTATATTCAAAGTTGAATTACGCTCGGGGATTTCGTCAAGGATTACGATTAGGGCAATGGAAAATAAAATTAAACTGAGTGGAGAATAAAAGATGAGTAATTGACGTCGTTTGTATAAAATGTACGGTCTCTCGTTTATATACTCTCGCAATTATCTTTTGATCAAACACTCGGCTCCGGATTTCTCACTTTTAATTATGAAAATGGGAGCATATTCTTCGTAAACATAAGAGGCATATCTTATACTAAGGGTATGTTATAAATTCAGCTTAAATTTTGTAGCAATTTGTAAGAGGATACGTTAGCTTTGGGTAGTACATAGTAGCAGATAATCCCCTCTTGTGTGTCCTATTAATCATAGGTTTGGAAACTTACACCTACCTCGAGGGCATATACCGCTTCAGCGTGAGATATTGTCGGAATAATATCGTTGCTTGATCCTTGATTTACTCGTATTTGTGTTTTCACACGTTCAAACTTTGTAAATGTAGTGTAATTTTGTTTTAAAACATTTATTACAATGTAACGAAATTCGTATTTGAACTATTTAATTACAGACAAGTTTAATAATAAACTTTTACTGTGCGAGAACGTTTATTAATAACTTCTGCAATCATTATTATAAAACACAATGCATTTTGTTACAAATACTGAGAAACAGCACATAATGAGATAATATTAATATAAATCCGACTGTGCATAACACCGAAATATTTTAATGACTAATGCAATTTTAATAGTTACATATTTTGATACAATCACAACACACCTGGTATTAACAATTCGTTTTAGTTACATTGATAACTAACTCTTATACAGATTGTAAATATAGTGACATATCTGAAAGGTTAATTTTTGAATCCATAATAATTATTTTGAACATAAAAATATGACTCTAAAATCAGTAATGCCATCAACTCTGAACTTTATTTTATTTTAATGTAGCATCCATTCACACGCTAATTTACGTAATTTAAGAATATGTGGAATTAATTCCTCTTAATAAGTTATTCGATCCTCAGCCGAAGGTATCTACGAATTCACTCGCAAGTACACACACACAACACACATGCAATTTCAACAAATCTGCAGTATAATGCTGGCAAAATATAATAGCTAGGCTGTAGGCACCACTGGCACAGCATGAGATATCTTTCGTTCATTAGTCCAGTAAATGTTTAATGTTATGCAGTATTAGAATTAAAACTCGATTTAGGCGCTACACTATCGTTATATAAGCTCTAGACTTGGCAACAAGCCACTTTATTAATCATCTGTATTATACTATCTGTAATCTGAACTACTGGCATTTGATAACATCGTTTTAATATTTTGAAACTGCTGTATTGCACTTTATTTTATACTTGCGTTAGGGTTGTTTTAAAGAAATTCTGATTTTTATTTGGTTATAAAATAATTCTGTGAAACAAGATAAATTAACATAACAAAACACTTCTTGTGATTATTGCAGTGCAGCAGTATTTCAATGAACTTCACCTACAAAACTAATATCCGAAAGATGATATTTTTGCAAACTTTGAACAGCTTCCAACTACTGACAATTTTGAATACATTTTCCTCTGAAAAATGTGAGAGATTTCAAATTTTATGAAAATTATATTTCTTTGAACTACTTTCATGAAATCGCAGCGGCGTAGTGGTCGGCATTTGGCCGGCGAAGCTTTTCATATTTAATACTGGTGTTGCGGTGAAAAGCGCCATTCAGGTTTTACAAATTTTGGTTCGTGGAGGGAACCTTTTCGTTGGGAGTCGGGTGTATAAATCACGTTGACGCGAGACTCAATAGTTAAGAGATTTGTTTTACTTTGCGTACACGTGTAGCCGGTGTAATACAAGGGTGCTCGGCCCCGCTCTGTTGCGTTTGCTTTACAGATTTATAGATGTCCTAATGAAGTGTTACGATGTGTTTTGTTCTGGTATCTAGTGTAGGACCAGTAGACATTAAAATTTATTATGTTTGTATATTATTTACCAACTTGTTTGATTTAGATGTGCAGATGATTATTTTGTACAAATAGTAGGTTTAATCATTTATGTTTTGCTGGAAGCCTGAAGCAGGCAGGAATGTTTATAAATGAACCAAGACTCTAATATTTCAACAGTTTTGAACCCAAAACAAAAAATAAATTAAAAAAACCATAAATTAAAGAATTTCATTGATAAAGTTGTCTCAGACAGTAATAATTAGCGTACGCATTAACCTGAAGCGTGGAGGCGCCGCCACAATGGTCGCATTTTATGAAACTTGGCGTCATACTCGGCCACAACGTCATGCCGTCCGCGTCAGAGCGTCGAGATGACGCCCTAATTAGATCGGCGGCCCACGATGCGGTGCCGACAGGGCTGACACCAAGCGACTTGCAACTCAGTTGGGAGGCCCTTATTTTTAATGAAGTTTGGTAATGATATGAATCGCTGGTTCGTTGGGTTAAATAGCTTGAGGCAGACTAATTAGATGTGTCTCGAAATTACCCCTACTTGGTGTTTGGTTTTTAACCCTAAAATTATGACGAGGAGTGCTTAAACACAACATAAGTACCTACACAGAGCTAGAATGTAGTTCTTTGGTGAAATATTTATATCTTAACACGAAGAGAAAGTGCTTAATGCATTCAATAACTCCGCTTGAAACAATCTGCCGCTCTAGTTCACAGAAAGCTGTTCGCACTGTTTTAGTTAACAACTTAAAAAACTAAAGTATCTTTTTTCTAATTAGAAACGAGTTGTACTTTTGTTTCCTTTTTCTAATTAGAAACAAGTACGTAAGTTTGTACAAGCCAAATTTCGTTTGGTGTCAAGATTTTAACTATTTACAGATGTTTTTAAAATGTGTTTACAAATTAATGAAAAATAAACTGAAAACTTGTTAGAGGACATGTTTTTTTTAAGTTCAATGAAGTAAATGTTATTGTATATTAGTGTGTTTACTATAAGATTTCTCATTTAGAAGTAAACAAAACATTTTACCATAATTATTCTACGTCCGCAAATATAGTAGCGGAAGGTATACCTATTCAATAGGGATAAAGTTTTTGGCACGCTCTACGCAAGAACATTATTATACAAGTAGGCAGGAAACCACGCAACGGTAAACACAACCAACAGATTTGTCAATGTCCTGATTACGTAAGTTTTTGTATCGGTATAATAAGATATAAAAATAGGAACGGATGCAAAAGGTAACTGGACCTATTTCAAGTAAATATATTATATGGTCTGGCTGCGGTAGAAACCGTTAAAAAAACTACGTTGTATTTGACACTTTTTTGTTGATGAATCTAAGTATCACTTTAATGATGAAGTTTTATTGTTTTAGTAGATGAACTCGGAATAAAGACACCGCAATTCTCTACAGTCGGTACTGTCGAGTATTGAGAGTTTGACATTTAAATTGTACTGCTAAAATTGATCTTACGGAGCCCGGTAGAGGCTCTCAACAGATTTTCGTGTAAAATTTCTCGATAACTAGCCGGTTTTCGATACTAGTAGGCAATCGAACTACCGAATACGAGATAACAGTCACTTACCTACACCGGAAGTTTTTTTTTTATTGGAACTATTCTACTGTTTTATATATTTCTTTACATCAACATCGTTCATCATTCAAAGACATGACTGCAAAGCTTTGTCATGGAATCCAATAACATTTTTGCAATTGATAAGTACAAATGTTCAACCCTGCGGCTGCGGTGTCGGTGCGCGAGGAGTAGCAACTCTCAATCAATTTGTCGTCTTTTATGCCTTTTATCCGGCGCTCGGCAGCGGCCCGGCCTCGTCCGTCTACCCACCTTATTTTATTTTATTAAAACTCTATTGTGTTATATTAGTCGTTAAAAGCTTCTCTTTATATAGATATTGTGACAGTCTTCTAGTGCTTCATAAACAATTTAATTTATACCTATTCAAGACCTTTTAGAAACTTTGTATTAAGCAAATAGACACAGACAATTGAGCATTTCATCTCTTCGCACATATGAGTTTCCTGCATAGAGGAATAACATGAAAGTAGATGGTGAACTACTATTGAAAAGTTCTGTAGTTCACATTGAACACATTACATAATAGCTTATAGAAACTGCTAATGTCATACATTGGTATAGATATATATTTTTCGCAGACGTCCCCTTCCTCGGCGAAGAGATTAATTACAGAATCGGCAGTTTTAATTAGTTTTGTAATTAACAGCCGCATGGCACGCCTCCGAAGCGAACTAAAATAAATTACCGTTTAATACAATCACTACGGCGGATTAAATCGACTATGATGGCGACGAGAATGTTTTTAAAACGTTTAGTTATTCGAGACCGTTGACCTATAATTACTATGCTAATGGTTATTTAGTCTGAAGTTTGAGCCAATGGCTTACTTAATGCTTTGATATAATACCGCCTACAATAACGGCCGATTTATGTGTATTTCTTATTAAAACTTGATAGACTTAAACCTACGGATTTTGTCGCGGGAAAAGATTATGTGATTTTGCTGGCTTTATTGAATGGTAACTAATGGTAGGAATAAATTGGTATTCTATTAGCAAAGGATTTCTTCGAATCGATTACGTAGTTATAAAGTATGAACACAAAAAACATTAAAGTTATGTATTCATATTGACACTTATTATTATTGATTGCATTCAAGGTTTTCATATGCAGTGAAATATTTAGATAACAAAAGCGTAAATAAAATACCAAGAACAATTTCAGAGCCAGAAACTATTTATGAAATGCACAATTCCTTGAGCGGTAATTAAATCTATGATACAATGAATAGTTCAACACTAGAAGATAGAGAACAATACATATTATTAACTAAAAATGATTTCTTTGAAAAGCACATCTAATCGACTTTACATCAAGTGTCAAAAAAGTATATCGAGAACTGATATATCTTATCATTAACAATATGTGATCACCCGTTTTGTATATTACCCATGGCAGCAATCAAGCTTACGATCGAAAAATCGCGAAAAGGCGGAAGCGTCAGAACTAAAACTTTAATTTCTTATTAAATATAAACATACTCAAATAATAAAATAACTTCAGTGCACTTCACTCGAGAGCTTCCTTCATTCGACGGTATTAATTTAATGGATTCCACGAATCGATTTGTCGGATCACAAATAGGGTACCATCGAGATAAAGAGCCTTTGGAATACGATCGAATGATAAACCTGACTAATTTTACATTGTCAAGAGTTCCACGCAACAATGCATATGTGTCTGAACATTTGAAGCGACTGGTGGTTTTTTAATTTATTCAAAAGGTTATTTTTGAGATGCTTAGATGAAAATTAAATGGTTTTCCAACCTTTCTGTTTTTTAAATTCACCGTACCGCAGCTGGATTGCGTTAATACTTTTGTAGCCGCGTAATTTTGTTGTAAATGTTGCTGCATGGAATTTTAAGCATAAGAATAAAATATGCTAACATTGCATTTACATTCTTTTTAAACGAGGTCTTAAGGATGCTCGATTGATCTCATTCCTCTTGAAATAGTCGTTAAGTTCTATTTCATTTAATCAAAAAAAGAACACGCCACATTGTTCCCGGCGTAATTCGTCACAATCGGAATTGTGACAATTCCCTCGGGAGAGCTTTGAGAAAAATTGTCGCTAACGAGCTCGCACCCCGCACCCCTCCGCGCACAGACCCCTCCAGAACCTCCCCCCTCCTCCCCTCCACTTTTAATCCGAACCACCTCCCTTTATCCGTAGCACTTTAAAACCCTTTTGCGATTTTCCGCACGGAGGAATTATCAAGAAAAAGGGAACATTTATTCATTGTCCACCTTTTTTATTTAAATTATTCGTTATTAATCTTCGAGTTAAATATCTAAATTGCCTTCTTAACTCTATGTAAATTTTTGTAAACGCTTGACCGAGGGAAATGAATATCCTACGATTAGCTTTACTTTATTCTAACAATTACAAGGACTGTGTTAAGTTTTGATTATTCCTAGAATTCGAAGTATATTACTTATATCTTGTTTACTTCTTCGCTGAGCTAAGATTAAAGGAAAACGATAAGTTAGAGTAATTATAGAATAAACCAACAAGTTTTATTTACTTATTGAATTTGTTCCACTTTCTAGGTAACTCGAGTTTCTAGGGTTTGTAAATGAAATCATCCAGTAATAATATCCAAAATCAATTCGATGTTGTTGTTGTTGATGACTTAAACTTTATAGCTCTAGGTTTATTTTTTGATTAAATTGACTTGATATAAATGTCTGACCTTCAAACAGTTGAAAACTTTAAAACAATGAAATATGCTCTTTCATATAACATGGACCAGTTTTGATGAACTAAGACATTTTTGATGGTTGATCATAAACGGAAAAGTTTGGACAAAAAGCTCTCAAAAATTCTCCTCTTATGAATATTGTTTTTAAATTGTAAATAGTTAATAGCGGTGTAATAAAACATCGATTTCATGGAAAATTTACAGTTTATTTTTAAAATATAATATTTTTTGAGAAGGTCCGTTGCCGTTCTTCTTGCCAATATTTTATAGGCCAATTTACTTTTGAATTCCAACATGCAATCAGTTATAACAAATAATAGAATTTATAATAAAAGAGATATTTGAAATGATTCGAAATAGGCAAATTTGTTCTGTGAGTGTGTCCTCTTTGAGTAGCGTTCAGCCTCATTAGCGATTTTCCATGCGAACGATTTGAGAAAAGACGTTGAAAACTCTTATTCTTATAAAATAACAAGCAAGACACCCGGTTTCATCTGTACTGCAACCTGATATAGCTTACTTGAACAAACCTTTAACGAAATAGATTACTTAAGATCAAATAAACTATTTTAATCATAACATATATTTAACTACTAGTAAACTTTATTCGTATATATTTAACGAGTCATAGTTTTCACAAACAATCAACTATAAAATACTGAAACAAAAATTGAAAAAACTTAACTGTGTTTTATTTGTCGTTATACTGTTAGCAATCATAACTCAATATAATATTCTTAGTAGTTATACATTTTTTCGTCTCAACCAAAAAGTCAAATAGCTATTAATTTAATGATTTATAGGACACAAATAATAAAGATACACTACCACTATTATAAAATCACTGACATACAAACATTTTGCCTGTATTCGTCGAGGTCACTGAAGTAGATTGACATTTACGGAAGATAGTCATTTGAAAGTTATTCAATCGTAAAATTATTGTCGTCTCTTTGCGCTATAACATCACGCTTCAACAAATCAAACGTTTACGAAATCATTCGACAAAAAACGTTGATAGGGGATCCTTAACAAGGTGTTCTATATGAATACAAAAGTTGTTTTTAAAAAGTGTAAGTAGTATTAAAATGATGCCAGTATTCGTTTTTTTTTAAAGATTTGTGTCCTCTAATTTTATTTTTATTTTTTATTTATTCCTTTATTTCAGGCAACTGAGGCCCATAGTAATACAATAAACAAAATACAACTTATAAATAGACTAATACATACAAAATATAACTTATTCTAAGTGACACGTGATCCAGGTGTCGCCTGACGCGTGGTGTCGGGTAGCCGTCCTCTGTACCGCCGGAACACAACACCTCTCGGCCAAAATTCCTCCTTCATGAAGGTCGAAAGATGCTCAGTCGGCACTCTCACCACAAATGAGTTGAAATTCACATTGTGACAAGACTGCAACTGCTCGACCCTCAGTTTGAAATTGCTTTTCACTTGGACGTACTCTACAATGTTTTCGGCCTTTGTAGAGTAGTGCAGGCGGGACACGTACAACAGCGTCGCAGGCACGGCTGGACGCAGCAGATGGTTCGGTCCGGTCGGTGCAGTACCGCACTGATTGCGACGAGATGACTTCCTCTTTTTCTTCTCCACCTTGATGAAGCCATCCTTTTCGCACGTAGCCTCGTTCTTCTTACCCTGATGCGGATTGACGTCTGATCGCATAGTGATCTTCTTATCCCCTTTCTGTCGCCACTGTGGTAGTTGTCCAGCTGGTTGGTTGGCGGCAACTGCCGCGTAGGCACGTGTCGGTGTTGACGTAGCGGCACGTGTCACTACCTCGACCGATGTTGTTGGGGGGACGGGGCGGGCGGCGGGGCGCGGTGCGACGCAAGCAGTTTCGGCAGCTAGCGACGACTTAGGACTCGCCGCTTCCAAATTGCCGACGGATGCGTTTTGCGCCCCGCGACGTGTGTTGACGTTGGAGGTGTCGGGTGACTTACATGACGAAACAGCGCCACGTAACTGCGCCAACTCCTCACGCAATTCACCGATGGTGTTATTAGACACCTCCAGCATCGACTGCATCTCAGCCAGACTCGACTTTAAGAACGTGATGTCCTTTAACAGCCTGGTAACGTCGACGTGGTCGAATGTGACAGGTGGGAGTTTATGCAGCTCCTTCGCCACAAAGGTCGGCACGTCATCCGGATCCATTACCTTCAGCAAAGCGATGATATCTTGCACGCTCTTCTCTGTCCCATCTCTTCTGCGAGACGGCATCTGGTCCAGCTTGCCAAGGGACTGGTATAACAATCTCTTGCCGCTGCTGATGTCCTCTTCTTTGAAATTGGACTTGCAGATCTGCATCACGCTGACCTCGTCCATAGTGTCAATGGCATTTTGAATAAATGCCAACAACTCGTTAGCTATAAGTTGGGTACTCATAGCCATGATCACGTGCAACGGCTACGGCCGCGCAACACCGAAAGTAAATAATATTCAGAGCCTACTAATGCACGTCCGTATTTGAGCGCGCATCGAACAAGACTGACTGACTAATGAGTTACAAAGTCAGATGATTAGTATTCCTATGCGTGTCAATAAATGTTTGCAAATAAATATTGATTAGTATTGATTTTGTTGTAGACTTCAATAACTTATATCTTGTTTCCGAAACTAAACTAATAAGTTTTAAACTTATTAAAAACAACGTTCTTTGAGTATACTTAATTATGCAATAAATATAAGTACTAAGTGCTAGGAAACATTAAACAAAGTCATCCATAAGTTATTCTACAATAGAGATGTGAGAACAATGTGAAAGTGTCTCTCAATTCGTTTTATGTAGTTAGTTCACATTTCAGGGACGGTGTTAGATTGTAGTTTGTAATGAATAAATTTATTTTGATTAGATGTGATTTAACCGTGGCGACGACGGCACCCCAGGGAGAGGAGGGGAGGGACAACATGTACACCGACGACCTTGACACCCTTCTGCACTTGTTTAACTTCCGCGTGTAAACAACCACATCATTGTAAAACTTAGTTTTTTCATTTAAACTGTCATAATAACCATTCCTCTTCCAAATTCATGGACTGGAAGATTATGAGACCGCAAACAGGTTTTTAATGCCTCAAAGTGCCATAAAACACTCGAAATGTACCTCATAAATGAAACCGACATCTTTACACAAATGGACTGAATAACAAAGTAGGGAAGTGTAATAAAGAATAGAGTGACTTTACGAAAACAACGTTTAAAGAATACACAGAGGGTACTGTTACACGTACAATATAACATTTTACTGTGAGATATCACAGAGCTCGCCACTCGGCGCGGATGAAATAAGGACATCGTAACTTATTTTAACGTGGGAACTCGTAAATCCTCCATTAGAAGTTCTATGCAAAAGTTAAGAAAAGGTATTAAAACGTTGGGTTTAACACGTTTCGACCTCAGAGTTAATATCATAAAAGCTGAACTTTCCACTCGGTGGGTCGTAATTGTAATCGACCACTTTCCCTCCATTAGTGGGGCTGGCGGTTGGGCCACTCGGGCCACTTTGTCCAAGTCACGGGCCGGCGGGGCCCGATTGCCTGTGTCAATACTCTACTAATGCTGTAACTGTACGAGTGTTATCGCGTCCGCACTCATTATGTCGATGAAACTTCTATACAATGCTACATCTTGTCAAAATGGAAAATTTTCTGTAAAGACGTCTCAGGTTGAAAACACGTAAAGAAAAATATATTTTACAACCCCACGGTATAATATAATTTTATCATTTCATAACATTAGATAATTTGTTGAAATTATATTGAACACAGAAACTTTTGCTATATAACATTTTAGTAATATTATTCTGTACGATACCATTAAAAATTTAATTGCTTGTTATGTACAAGCAATTCAATTTGTTTAGTTGTTTAGTTTGCAAGGTTACAACGTATTTATATTATGATGAAATATCTTAAAACCACTATACAACCAATTCATTAGCGATAATCTTCACATGATATATTAGAACAAGCTACATATCTACATACTTATCGTACATAACATATGTATATGCACTTAGTTTCGAACTACATGAGGCGCTACAAATCTCTCGCCGAGCCAGGGGAGACAATTAACACCAGATAGCTGCTAATGGTCGGAGATACTTGCCTTGAGTACTAATGTTACTTAGTATTCGTTATATTATCTCTCACAGAAAAATAACACTAACATTACGATAACAAAACCCAGTGTGAATGGAACCTATTATACAAAAGTAGTATGATTCTTAAAGGTAAGTTCAAAATATTTGAATTTTCACTTTTACTTACGCAAAGTGTGAAGTGCTTGAACACAAATATGTACTTTTTTTATCCATATTGTTATAAAGAGTGATCTGCATGTCTTTGTATGTAAAGTAATAAATTCTAGGCTGCTTCAAATTTCTCATGATAGAAATGAGCTTGTAATTACCAGTCCTATTTGAGCTCGTAGTAGGCGTGTACGAGTATACATCGCCTACACGTACTTATGATTTGAATTTATTTATTTGCTTCAATATATAACCGATCAATACTAGCTGTAGAAGCGGTATAAAATACTATTCCTTCATTTATGGACGGGAGGCAACGAAGCAAAACTAAGAAACAAACATACATGAATCACGTCTTCTTCCCATAGGGCTCTGCCTACCCTTACCCAGGATCGTACCAAGTGCCAGAGAACACCACTTAGTACTTTCCTTTCAAATTTACTTTGCTTCATTCACATCTATACAGTGCCATACAGGACGAGTACTACACACCAAGAAACATATATCATGAAATTATCTTCATACATATACTTGATGTGATTATCTCAGTGTGTGCTCCATTGAGCACGGCATCGCGGTATCATGCGGTGCGCCTCAAGCCTGCAGCAGTTGCGTGCACTCCGTGTGCATGTGACTAATGCGTCCTTATCGAAATACGCATGCCGGAACAACTACCACATGGTTGGTTCCATCTTTGAGCTGTTGAAGTAGTTTGTTAATTTAACGATTTGTGCAGTAAAAACGTTTATTTGTTAAAAAGTTGTAAGTAGTAGAAATATGAAGAATCAGAAAATAATCGTTAACGGCCTGTCTACACACAAACCTCGTCGACCCTTTTTCAATAGATTTTATCATATAGATTCCAATACATTGAAATCTTTTATAATTATTCTATAAAAGTGCGCGTTAAGTATATTTTACTAAAGTTACATTGTAATAGCAACATTCGGGTGATTCAGACGACCTGCACCGCAACCGTAGCAGTTTCGTAGCGCTCGTAGCAGTCGTAGCGCGTGCCGGCGTGTGTAATTGCGCTAATATCTACGCTGCGCTCATCCGTCCCGCGCGTTATTCCTTACCGCGCAAGATAAAGTGAAGCCTTATCTTTTATTACCGAGAGAAATTGTGCATGAGATATGAATACCTGCGCTGCGTCGAGTAGTGTTTTATTAAAATAGTAAACTGCAAGTACATAATAAAACTGTACTATGAGTACGCGATGCAGACATAAAAATATGACTGCTACTATAAAAGAAAAAAGTGTCACGTACATTGCAACACAGCCGCGAATATTTTTTCCGTTACTGACGACCAATTATTTATTTCGAACCACCGTCCATAGAAAAGTGATCTTTTCCAAACCTGTATATAAAAACCGTGCGTCCCATTAGACTGGGCGACGAAACGTTGGTATTTTTTTGTTGGTAACAAAAATCGTGCGGACACTTCAATATCCATTACCGTACGACTACGGACTGCAGTGGAGTGCAAACAACCGCGACAGCGCTACGTCAGCGACGCGGCGGCGCAAGACATCGACTTATGACGTCACTTTATTACTACCCGGACTCAAATTGTTTATATTTGGCCAGAAATTCATATATTATTAATTTTCTCAGCTGTTTATGAAATTACATAATAAGGGTCTGAAGGTGACTCTCATCATTAACTTTGCTGACCTACATTCAATGAAATATATTATTCTAATTTAATAAAAATGGATTTATTAGGTCTATATAATACAAAGCCTGTTAAAGATAAGATCTCTTTCTGTGTTTACCTGTGATTGTCTCATCTACTTAACATTTAATCCCAAGAGAAGTTAAACCAATGTGTCAGTTAGCTTTAGGCAAGTTTCTCAATTCATTATTACTCAATTTGCCGCCAGCTTTAGAATAACTAAATGTACGTAGTTAGTAAACTTTTCTAACTCTGTCTTCAACTCTATTATAATAAATTCAACAGGCAGTTTTATATAACTTTTAAGAAGATAGAATTTTAACGATTAAGTTTTCCTCAAACAAGTAAAAGTAAGGTACCTAGTCTTATTTGTTAGGAGAATATTATAAGTTCAATTTATAAATAAGTACCTACGTCATATACTGAGTTGATAGAAAATCTCTAGCCAAATATACTTTCTTAATATTACACAAGCAAAGGCTTATATAAAACATTGAGATTGCTTAGGCTTATTATCATTAGACAGCGCTCGTTAAAATATAAGCCGCCATTTTTCCTTTCATTTATCCCTGAACGTAATTCTGGCCACAATCCACGATATTAATATCTGAGCGCTATTAATTTTGTACCACAGGCCCGCAGTTGATGAGCTCTCCAACCGCGCTCAGCTAAAATAATTAACAATGTCTCGATTATTGTGGGTTTTGTCCTTACAATTACTTTGTCATAAAGTACACTCCCCCTTACCAAATAAGAAGTCTATGTCGTTATAATTTCACTTCGCACGAATTAATTATTCAGCGGTTGACTTTCGTTAATGGATTAGATTAAAAGCAAATAACGCGAGCGATCGATAGCGCTCATCTAGTCGTCGCAGGTACTCTACCTACATTAGTCATCGGTGCTTAGCGTCAAGCAACTAACTATTTTTAAAACGAATCATGAATCTCACACCAATAAAATATCTTCTATATCTACAAAATTTCACATGCGTGTTTCGAAACTTTCGCAGTTATAAACTATGTGGTCGAGTACTAATTAGCATTTGGGCAACTCTCGACACGATAAGCATATTGTGTAATATGGTGATTTCTGCAATCTCTGATGATTTGCTGGAGTTGAAGGCTCAAACCATATACTTCTTTTCAGTGACCGGATTTTCCGTAGCTTTAATAATATTGGCATTATACCACTCTAAAACATTCCACCATCTCTTGCGGAACTTTGACACTTATCACAGTCTATTTGCTGATAGTATTTATTCGGATAATTTGCTGAAGGCGCAGAAAACTATTACTACATTCGTAGTATTATTCTGCAGTACTAAAATTGCAGCGTACGTCTATGCACAAAGGGAGATGAACCAGAATGTGATGATGCCCGAGAGAAAGTTCGCGACATTCTACATGTTTAATGTTATCGTTTGCGATTACCGTTATTTATTCGAATTCTTCTTGTTGCACGGTATACTGTATGTGATTGCTGAGCAAGTGAACGTGATCACACGATCTATAGACAATGAATTGTTAAGGACAAGCACAAAAGAACATAACGACGGAGTAAATGAGACTGTCGTAGCGGTAAGAGAAGATCGTCAGAAGAAGTTTGAAATGTGGATAACTGCGTATAAAAATATCAGCTATAATTCTAAATTGTGTAATTACATTTTCAGTACTCAGGTATCTAGTAACTTCTTTAATAAGTTTCTTTCCAGATTTAATTATTTAGACATAAATACTTAAATGTAATGTGCATTCGCCATATGGTATATGAGAAAATTACCTCTACTTTCATATACATTCTTGCAATGCATAGCTAATTAAAATATTTAACGACAAAAGTGCGAAAAAATCTCTTTATCTTGCATACTGTAACAAATAACATGATTATCCAACTTGTATTATTTTGTTTTAATGATTTTTCGTTTGTTTCAGTTGACTATAATGCTGTTGATATTAACAATTTACTTCATAATGCTGCTGTACTCGTTGACCACAATGACAGTTGCGGTAAGAGCTACGTATACGATGCACCTAAATGCGGTCAGCACCGGTAACCATGCCCACTAATTAAACATTATTGGGATTTGCACTGACAACGCTATGAATTTCAAATATCCTGACAAATCTATCATCCAAGTTATATTCTGCATCCGTGGCGCACTGGTTTAGGTCGCCATGCCGCTACCATCGCGTCGGGAGGTCTTGGGTTCGATACCCACGCGGGACAATTATTTGTGCGATCCACAAATAAATGTTTCGGGTCTGGTTGTACTTTATGTCAAAAAGTCCCCGCGACACAAGGGCAATTCTTAGTGCGGGAGATATCTTTTTTTTTTAAATTAGTATGTACTCCTAGATCAACCGATTAAAAAAAGGGGAGGTTTTCTCTCATGTGTATATGTATACATATATGTATTTTGTTTGTAGCTTTTAAAAGTTAACTATTTGAATTTGATTTCCAGAGAGCATAGTTAGATTTTTCTATCTATTTCGTTTGCATTTTAGGTTTTTTTTTTTTTGTATTGACCTTTTTCTGTGAACGCATATAAAAATACGAATGGAATCACTCGGTGTAGGAATTCATTGTTTTACGATTTATTGTGTCTCTCAACCGAGATTTGTATGAAAAATAGGTTTAATCTGAATAGTGCAGCAGAGTAATTCGAGCGATACTGTGTACTAATTAGCATTGGCATATTTTACCAACACTCCAAACTACAATATTTTCATTATTAGATTGCTTTATTCAATAACACATTTTCCAGTCGGATAATGTCTGGAAAAAAAAATAGTTACCCTTAAATCAATATTCAATTCTTTTTATAGGTTTTTCCGAAATAAAATTACTTGACGGTAGAAACGTCGTACTATTTACAAAAGTCATCTGCTCAATTTGTCGCTAATTGTAGCAATACTATTGAAACAAAAATTACTCATTGCGTTTTTTCCTAGGCTGAAGACGACGGTAAACCGACGATATTATTATTTGTTAATGGATTCACGATGCTAACGTTCCTCATCGCCATGTACGTGATATCGAGGGCTGGTCAACGGGTACTCGACAGTTCTATGATGCTCATACGAAAACTATGCGAACTCTATGTACATGTTCTTGACAGTAAGTATTGTATCTTTAACCGGCTTAAAAAGAGGGTTTGTTAGTTGGTCAGTGTTTTGTTTTTTCATATTCGTCACAAGTTTTTCTGATTTTAAAATAGTTTTTCGTACTTGGTTTTTCTATGTGGCCTCATTTAAATTTGATCAAAAGCTGACGAGTAGTTTTTGAGATATCCTATCAAACGCGTAACTTTGTATACATTGTTATGAGATGTTTTTGAAAATTTTGCTTTAAAAGCGGTTTTTTACATGTAAATTCATTTTTTGGAAAATATTCCTTTGAGTGGAATTTTCCACTAGTGTTGCATCATTTGGCTTTGTTCTAAATTACCTATAGTCTGGCTATACAAGCGTTAATAATTATGATCCAGTAGAAACTAAAAAGCCACAGACATTTTTGAAGAAGAATTACCACTATTTTACCAAGTTATCGAATGTTAAGTAGAATACTTATAAATATTTACTTCTTTTCATTTTTGTAACACTGATTATTTAATCAATGTTTACCTTACAAATTGATTACTGATTTGTGGACACACTTATATTTATATATATCAATTTTTATGTTACTGACATCATCTGCCCATGACTTCGTTCGCGTGGGCATCGTATAAATAGCAGCAAAAACTTGTTTCCAACTTTGTTTATACATTAAAATCAGTTAAAAGGTTTGCTAGTAAATGTTCTTATTTATCTAAAAATATATATCACAAAGGTGACAGACTGACATAGTGATCTATCAACGCACCACGCAAACTTCAGGACGGCACGGCGAACCACTGAAATTTGGCATCCAGGTGATGTTATGACGTGTGATTTTTATCAATTCTACTCCCAAGGGAATAAAATACGGGGTGAAAGTTTATTTAAAAATTCTGTATTAAGTGGAAAAGAAGAGAAGTAGCAGGCAAAAGCTAGTCATATTAATTTATTTGTTTTAGATGAGAAGCACTACAAGTTAACAAAAGATTTGCTCCGTTGCTGCTACACTCACCCGGTGAACATCAACGTGATGGGCTCGCTGAATGTAAACATGTCACTGCTGCCCTCATGCGTCGCCTTCTTCACCACATACACTGTCATCGCGCTGCAGTTCAATAATGTACTATAAGCCTATTGTACATCTAACGTTAACATATGGTTTTTTAAATCTCATCGGATCCTGTTAAATATAATATGGCGATTAAACTATACTATTAAAGTAAGCTTAGTCAAACGCTAGAGAAGTCAATAATATCATAATTTTAAGTAAGAAACGCGGCGTAAACTTGGAGTAGTCAATCCGTGTTATGTCTTTATCGCCGACAAGTAGCTACAAATGTAATCATCAGTATAGCTTAACTAGTCCGTTTTGATCTTACTTCACGTTAATTAAAAACCCGGTTACAAAGCACGCATAATATTATACAGTAATACAGCTCTAGCCTGTCGCCACACGGAGAATCATTATCGCGCTTATGATTAAAATCTATCAAAAATCAGTATGTATTCTTGTAACCCAGTTCCAATTTTGCAGTAAAATCGTAGTAAGTAAAAAAGCGTATCAAAGAGACCTAGTAGTAGGTAGGAGTCAATCGAATCAGTTCCGCTAGTTCACCGCTCGGCTCTAGGTTCACTATTGTTACGACGCCGACGTCAGCGCACCCCTATCTCCCCAACCTCTATCTAGCGCTAGCCCATTTATTTTATCGCTTGATCTTTTCAATTCTTTTAATTTTAGTTTTTATACTTTTTTGACCACATTTGCAATAAATGAAGTATTAAAAGTTACTTGCCTTTTTTCTTTTTGTCATAAAATATAAATGAGTATTAAATCTTTAAGTGCAATGTGAGACTAACTAAACTCGTAAAAATCTTTGTAAGAAACTCTAACGGCTTACCAAAATTCAAGTAGTTTATACCTAAGCATATCACAGAAATGAGCAGCAAGTTTGTTGTTGCTGCTTTAGAAGGAAATGTGTAAACTACAAACTGAACTGCTGAAGATATTTATAGCTTGTCAAATATTTGTGTGACCTACCGCGCCGCCTACCGGGTTCCAGGTCACAGACTATTCAAAGAAAAACACCCTTATAATACATAAATGTTCCACGATATAACTAATAAACACTTATAGTTACAGCTCTTAAGCTAATAACTTTCCTACCAAAGACAGTTCCAAAAGAACATCCAAATAAAGATATACAAAATTTTCTCATTAGGATATTACAAAATGAGATACTTACCTTACGACAGTGGTGCAAAAGAACTGTAAATAGTAGCCGTCGAGGGCGGCGCGACGATAAAATGAAAATGAGGGGGCGGGGGGCTCGTTAGTGAGCTGCAGCCCGCGATTGTCACCACCTCAATACTTAACCACCCGTCAACAAAATAAACCCTACCCACTAAATAATAAAGACTACATTCCCTCGTCATAAAACACTTTTAAAAATGCCGTTGGAACAAAGAACGCATAAAATTCTGCAATACAAAGGATTTTCAGAAATGTTACAGACGTAATGTCTAATTAGATGATTCGTTCCTTGCTTTTGTGAGTGGATGCGAAATTTAAAAGCCCACAATTGATGTCAGAATGAAAGATGCTTCTTGCCTAAATTAATACGTTCGGGTTCAAGGAGTTTAAGAAAGAGGTAAAATAATCCTTTATAGATTACATCGAAATGTTGTTTTCAAATACCTACAAATGATTTTTAAATTCTAGGAGTCTTTTTAATTAATAAGTTATATTAAATTAGTTTATCACAGATAAAGTCTTTTCAGTTAGACTCAAATTAAGTTACAGTTCTCTAACAGCATTTAAGATTAAGTTACAAAATTGCATCTGCAGAAATTGTTCTGTAATATTGTACTACATTGCATACGTATAAAATCATTTATGTATTAAGTTTCCGTAAATATATTAATGTAGAACAATAAGACAGTAATACAATCTCTACATGACTAGACGGAGATATGTGAGTGCAATTCAATCTGTCGCAAAGGGCGCGCTATCTGTATGCCATCTGATGTGTGTGTTGAATGAGTGAGTACAAACACTGCGGCGGATATCTTCAGGTGTTGAGCTCACACACACACACATACACGCCGGATAACCGTGTCGTCACATCCGACATTCAACTACGAATGTTTAACTTTTACGGAGACGATGTTATCAACATAATATGCTTCGGGTATTATTTGAAGGTTTATTGAAATAAAGTTTGGAGTATTTTTTTAGCTTGACTTTGTTTACTCTCTATTAACTTGCCGCCAATATCTTTGAGTATCTTTTACCTTTGAGCTGGGGGAATTTTAATTAAACACAAATACCTTTTAAAACTTGTACCTACTTTTAATAAAACAGAGTTGCTTACTATTTCATTTATTGCGTTAATATTTTTGAAGATAAAAATGAACAAATAAGTGCTCACTACATTTTATTCGAAACTTTTATAAAAGATACATTTCAATTGTTTGGAGCTAATTATGCTTAAATTATTTTGCGAAACAAATATACTTTTGTAATCAATCTAGATAAACTCAGAAAATAAAACATAAAAACACATATGGAAAAGAAGCCACAAGCTTTAAAATAAACAAAAACAGAACATCCAATGTATTTGGTGGGTGATGTTCCACACATACACGCCGCTGCGATGAAAGAGCTCTCTAGGGGCAAACGTCGGACCTTTTAATGGTAACTGCTCGGTCGTCGTGTTTCAATGGGAAATAAGAAAGGCGCAACTGCGAGCAGGCAATAATGCTGCTATCTCGTCACACGAATAATATACCTAATGTGTACGGTTAGTTTTATTCAGCTTTTACGTTTATACTACTTATAAGTGATGTATTTCACAATAAACCACTGAGTTTTCAACAGAGGGAGCGTTTGCCAGATTGTGAGTGATTGAAGCCCGAGGCAAGAGGTAAATTGGTTGATTTCTGACACATTAAAGCCTGTTTATGAGGTTTTCGTTTACCATAGAGATGGATTTTGAATTATAATGGAATCGCTGTATGATGCTCGAATGATAAAGTTTGTGAGCGAACAGGCAATTTCGAAATATCTCTACTTAAATGACGAAATTGAAGAAATGGTTATTTTTAAAGATGAAGGGTAACGTGGTATCTTTATATGTATCCTGTATTTTTTATTAGCAAAATAACTTCTAACAACTACTTGCGCATTATCTATACTAATATTATAAAGCTGATGAGTTTGTTTGTTTATTTGTTTGAACGCGCTAATCTCAGGAATTACTGGTCTGATTTGAAAAATGATTTCATTGTTAGATAGCCCTTTTATCGAGGAAGGCTTATAGGCTACATATCATTGCTAGGACCAATACGAGCAGAGTACCAGTAAAAAATGTTACAAAAACGGGGAAAATTTTGACCTATTCTCTCTTATGTGACGCAAGCGAAGTTGCGCGAATCAGCTAGTTAGAAAATATTGCTACCCAATTATAATTGAAAATCGAAATATTCAATAAAATGTATGTATAATAGAGTTATTACGGAACAAGTTACGCAAGTTCGAAACTAATATAAGTTTCACCTTTACACAAAGGGTAGGCAATTGAACAAACAATGTTGACCGCCTCTTACATAACGCTAGTCTCAAACAATTTCGATACAAAGCTTGATTACGAAACACAATTTCAAATAACGTCGTACTCAGAAAGTGTTTATTTAAATACATTGTGTTGCATTAACACGTTAACTGCCAAGATAAAAAAATACAAAATTTTATGACGTCATTTTTTTATTTTTCTGAAATGTAACATATTGACATAAATTACGATAATTGATCATGTCGTATTAATTTCCATGATTATTTATGTAAGATTTAGGTAAAAATAAATTTGTCAGGCATATGTGACTGACAAAGCCCAAACGGTATAAAATATACCTATTGCGCCATGTCAGGCATTTTGTCAGGCATTGTCATGAAACAAGTAATAATATTGCGGCCGCGCGTATTTTGCATTTGCGCGGGAAAACTTTTCGTTCACTGCGGGCTGCGATCGGTTGACTGTAAGTACCTAAATAGTTCGCTCCTTGCACGTTGCAACCTGTCGGGGGTCTCTAGCATGCAGTAAATGCATTTTTTTAGTCGTTGCTAAATAGTTGTCGAAGTAGGCGCGTAAATTTATTGCTCTCAGATAAAGTTATTTATGTGACGATTACTATTACTAATAATGTCGATTATTGATAATATGGATGATTTTGAACTATCGTTACTTGATCTACAAGTTATTGACGAACTGGAAAAGCAAAATTTGACTCAAAGTAAAAAAAAAATAAAAAAAAATCAAATGTAAAAAAATCTCGTAAATATTGCTCGAGGTGTTATAAGATTAATGTAGAAACAGTGGATAGAAATCATGCGAGAAGGAAAACGAAGCAAGTAAATACCTATTGTCCAAATTGTCCCAATGAACCACATTATTGTCTAAAATGTTTCAATGAAGAACATAAAAAAATTTAAAATTTTGTTTTTCTTCTAATACTATTTATTTTATTTTATTTCTAATTCTCTCAGCGGTAACGCCGATAATAATGTTATTATTTCGCCAAATAAAAAGCATTTGCAAAATTTCATAGTGTCGTATTTTATTTTTCCTATTTAATTTTCGTTCCAATCATGAAAATGGTGGGCCAAGCTGCACATAGTTTCTCTGGGGCCTTGTCAGTCAATTACCGTAAAGAAAAATGCGATAAACGTGCCAGACAGCTCCTTGGGTTGATTTGAAATATATGCATCTGCGTCAGTCCCCCGTGTCTGACATGGCCCTAACAGATACTAGGTGCGTCAGGTACCGGTGCCTGACGTGGCAGTTAACGTGTTAACACATTTGCTACGAACGAAGGAAAAAGAAACAAAAGTGTTTATGCAACCACGGCAAAGAAAAACAACAAGGTATTTAGAATATCGACTTTCAAGTCTAGGTAGGAACGTTCCCGCAAATTAATGTAATTATTTTTATTTCACGACGTTTTAATTTAATATATATAAATGACAATGAGGAAACAGTGAACGAGATGTCTTTGTTTATTGAGCTGTGCCCGTTATAGTCACCAATCATGTCTGACGTCGCGACCCCTTGTTCTAATACATAATTGACATGAAAAGACCAACATTTTGCGAGCAGACGTCGTTTTTTCCGCTCGTTTGAACCCGTCAGCTCAAATTAGGTTATCTGGCGATGCCCCGTGTGAACGAGTTATGCAAATCGAGTTATCTGTTTCCCAACGTCCAGTTAATTCAGTTCTTTCTCCTCGCCTCGTCCCCGAGCTCCGGTGCAGCGGCGAAATTGTGCTGTTTTGCATTTTGATGAAATATTTTGTCCAGTCCCAACGCAAATAATGTTGCCTTCCGTTGAGATTGTTTCTCTTATTTCTATAGTGCAAAAATATGGTAAACAAACTGTTTACTTGCAGGTAACAAATGGGTATTGTAATTTCTAGATGGTTTTCTGTGTGAGTGTGTTTAACATAGATAGTTGCAAAAATAAACGACTTGATTAATACGCTACGTTATATCTTATTAAATGTAAATTACATAAATTGTTCTTAAAACAGTTTCAAGGAAGGAACATATACCACAGTATTAAGCTGAGAGTAATAAATAAAAGAAAATTCCATTATAACACACTACCCATTTAATTAACTGTACAATAATGTCACGGATCAGTTGAAAAATACCGCAGTTTAGTTAGTAACGGGCTCAGTCCAGCTCGTGGGTCGTCGCTCGTCGGCCGCAGCTCGTCGTAAAGCGGACCTCGTAAAGGCTCGCGGCTGGCGCGCCCATTACGGCCGCAGATGTTATCACAACATAAAATGCCAAAATTAAAACCTATAAAATATCGAGCCCCAGCATGATTTATATCATGCGCGTCCGTATAACGCCGACAAATTTCTACTTTCGTTATTGGAAGTCGTAAAAGGGATTTTTCGATTTTATCTCGCAAAGTAATCCCGATGACAAGTGGTTTTATGGATTTCGGGGAAATTAAACACGTAGCGCTCGTAATGTCATTATAAAAATTGATGCTTTTGCTAAATAAATGTCGTTTCAGCGATCGAATACGAATTTGACTAATTGTAGGCAATATAAGGAATGTTCCACACGATGTTGATAAATTGAGAAAGAATTGTGAAAACATTTTAAACTGATTAAAAAGTACATCAATTTACGCGCGGGACGCATTACCTTAATGGCATTACTTTCATTAAGCTATAAAGGGTTTTCATATACTGGTGATGTTGTTAAGTATTTTCTGTTGCTATTATCATTATGAAAGAGTGTCTACAGGTTGTCCAATGAAGAATTTATTTACGCAGAATTTGGGAAGCAATAAAACGCTGTTGTTACTTTTAATAATATAATTGAATTTAAGTAAATAATTATTTATTGCGTGTAATTATAATTTGTATTGTTAAAAATTGCATATACTTAACCGTATTTCAGAATCATAAACATAACTAATAGCTTTTGAATTCCATGTTGAATAACAGGCCACAAAATATTAATAAAAAAAATTACTAGAATAATGTTGAAACAGTGACAAGCAGCTAGCATGAATTTAAATGAACCTTTGAATCAAACAGTAACATCAAAGTACTCATAATTCTGTCTTAAAAACGTTGGCATCACATTACATAGTTCATTTTAGACTGCGGCGAGCAGGTTTCCATTACACAAATAAGCGGTTTGTGACCAAACTGCTAATTTTAGTAAGTGAAACTTAAGCTCATAAGCTTCGCTTTGCCGCCATGCCTGCGACGCGGTTACGCAATATACAAAAAATACTAATTATTTTATTCACAAAATTGGAATATACAAGTCACAGCTCTTCTGAGAAATATGAAATTAAACTGCCACAGAACACGTTTTGTATTCCATTTATGTTACAGATATTTAATTTGAAAATTAATAATCATTCTTAGCAACTAAGTCGCTTTTGAAAGATTATTTAATGTTTTATTTTTGTGGAAACGTCCTATTTTGGTACATTATTTTATTTAGAACATAGACACGGCCTTGTAAAAAGAATACAGGGTTGGGAAAAGAGAAGTTAATCATAACAAAATAAATTATGTTTTCCAAAATAGCTGCCATTTTACAGATTGAGATCAAATAACAGCATGGGTGTGTAGCCAATGTCGGCGCCGAATGGTCAGTAATTCACCCGTGAAGTGCGTTGATAATGATACTTCACTTCAATATTATCTTTAAATCTGATTGTTTTGAACCCACCTGTAGATAAATTACAAGCAAATGGCCTCAACGATTGATTATGTTCGGACACGTTGCATTGTTTCAAGTAAAGGATTTTCCTTATCTTTTATTCTCACCCGATTGCCCCAGAAGCAGGATAATGTTTTTAACAGATTACATTTTATGAGACAATTTAACACAGAGCCTTTTCCTCGAATTCGCCGTCAGTCAGATTTACTCGTTAACAGAAAACATAAGTGGCATTAGTCTCATTAAACGTTTATATTTGCATGACTACGAGTATTTCTGCGGTTAGAGCTTACAATTATTTCGAGCATTTTATTCGAGAAATTTGCCTAGAATGTACTTCCGTTTAGAACAATTTGTGTAGAAAATAGCAATGAATAATATTTTAGTTTACTTACATAGAACGGACAATGTGGATTATGACTCCTTTTTCAGGGAGATATAACAAAAATTTACACATCAATTTGAATAAAAATGAGAAATTTAGCATACTGTTGTTAGTAAGTCTATTAAAAATTCATAGTTTTACTCTCAGCTGCGGCGAAGAGAACCAACGAAATAATATTTTGTAGACCTCTCTGATGTTCAAAGAAAGCGTTTCTATATAAATTTGTTAACAAACATTAATGGTAATTGCTTTTTGCGAATCTACATTTTTTACCCTGGACATAAAGCGAAGGATGTAATCAGTTTTAAGTCAAGGTACGTACCTAAGTATTTTTTGCCTCGCTCAAAAGGTTTACCCTCGTTAGAGTATTTATTTTCAGTAAAAGTTTAATAAGAATATATTATAGCATAGCTGTAACCAATCTTGATTTAGAGGTCTTTCATGTTTCTTTTTTAATTTATAGTTAAAAATACGTATTTTTTCCTAAAGTTGTTAGTGTTGTTACCCTCGAATGCCAAATAAAGATACCTAAGATTTTAAATGTTATATTTGGGAACTTAATTATTACGGCGGAATTCATTATAATTTAAAGTAATTTTGTACATTATTCTTAATTGGTACTGTTAGGTTATATAATCAATAACTATCTGGATAAAAACAACTTTAGTACAACTTCTATTTTAATTAGAAAGCCGTGACCGTAATTATACATTATATGTACAAAAACAAATTCAACTTCATTTGCGAGTTAACACTGTGACCTTTACCTTCATTGAAACTTAGTTTCAAGTAAAACTTTAGGTAAAATCACGTATAAATAGTTTCGTTTTCAATGCCCATGTGGTCTAGGCTGGGGATAAAATAGACGTTACTTGTAGCGGAGGTAATACGAGATGAATTACCTACTTGGGCTCATAGACGCTGAAGGCAGATTTATATTTATAAAATCTGCCATTTTGCTTTCATTGATGAGTTTATGTTGCGTGTAAGTTTAGTTTGGGACAAAAAAAAGTCTTATAATCGACCATAATGTTGCTTGAATGGACCGATGCTGCAAATGTTCTGTAGTTGACACGGACAAAACAACAAATAAAAATAATGTTGAAAAACGTAATTATAACTTATTTTCACTTTATATTTGTAACCTTACAATTTGAGACAATAATTAAATACGTTTATTAAATAAAAACATCTGTAGCCCTACCATGAGTTGGCGTAGTTAAAAACTAGAGTAGTTAACGTGAGAACGCAACTACAACAGTGGGCTCAAATAGGGAAAGAATGAACGACAAAGCCAATCTACATTCACTGTTGTTTAATTTAACTACACGTTATTAAATATGGCGACCCATGGTAGCAATTTTGGTACCTTAACTATCCGCTAGAGGCGCTGTTCGAGTTTTACGAGAACTACAGTGTCTCCGGGAGACTATAGTTACCAACTCATGGTAGCGCTACAGTAGTAGTAGTTGAGAGGAATTTACAACGTCAGTTTATAAAATATGCATCAAACCGCACACAAACAGTTCACGAATAACAAAAAGCATGGAAACGGACATCACGAGATGAGTCGAGGTGTTGACTGACTTCTGCATAATACATGCTTGTACGAAACGAGTGAACGAATGCAGACAGCGTTTTCATAAATGCCAAAATGCTCTCTAACTGCCAGACGAGATGACGTAGCAATTCGTGGTTCACTTCAATTAGCTTTAGGCACTCGCTAGAGAAAAATATACGTTCTTTAATTGCAAATTACTAACATAAAACGGGTGAGAGAAAACGTTATATTTACTGAAAACTCTACTTGTAGTTAGAACAACTAGACCGCTGGGTTTTCTAACAACCTAGTCCATAGGTTTTGTAATTGCAGTATTCTACGAAATTTCGGTTCTTTTGAATTGCTGGCCGATTTAGTGCCTACCGGACTGTATCCCATCTGGCCCGGTGACTTGGCCCGGCACCGGGCCACATGGGAAAAAAAAGTTTCAACTGGCCCGGTGCTATGTATACCGGGCCAGTTGACACAAATCGAGTGCCATCGTCCCCGGTAAGGGGAGAATAGAGGATACGCCTCGTAATTTGTGAAATACTAACTACATGCATCTATGAAAGGGATTGAACTTATAAATCAAACTGTTTAGTATAAAATAATCAGATTTTATTGTGAATGACGCGATATCAACTTGTGTCATAAATCTCAACCTAAAATAGACTATTATAAGTAGTTTTTTTTTAATTTAAACATAATAACAATATTTTTATAATACATTAAACAACGAAGTCAAAAGTAGATGTTTTTAAATTTGAACTTTGGCTTCGTTGATTAATGTTAGGTATTAAAAAAATATTGTTATTATATTCAAATTCAAAAAGATCTACTTTTGGCTTCGTTGAATAAAATAAAATAAAAACATTGTTATTATGTTCGAATTTAAAAACATCTACTTTTGACTTCGTTGTTTAATATTATGCATGTATGTAGTTAGTATTTCACAAATTACGAGGCGTATCCTCTATTCTCCCCTTACCGGGGACGATGGCACTCGATTTGTGTCAACTGGCCCGGTATACATAGCACCGGGCCAGTTAAAACTTTTTTTTCCCATGTGGCCCGGTGCCGGGCCAAGTCACCGGGCCAGATGGGATACAGTCTACCCGAGAGGATACATGCAATCAGACACATTCTGTTTAAAACAAAATAGTATAATTTTTAATTATTCGTTTCAAATAAATTATTAAATTTACACCTGCGTAATTAAGCCAAGTAAAATAGAGTGCTGTAGGTTTCCGCTATAATTTGTCTGTTAATATAAATTTACTGCACACACAAACCATGTTCAACACATTAAACATCGATAATATTACATGTAAAATTCACACCTTTGTAACAAGCGGTTCAAAACGCGGCCAAACGTTACCAATTATATTGCATTTGTGGCGTAATTATCATAATTAGGCGACCAGTTATAATGACCGCGTGCAAAGTACCTAATGTTTTGATTTATTATGTTTACCGTTACTAATAAATGCTGTGTTTATGTGTAGAAAAGCATATTACCTATGTAAAATTGAAGTGTGGTTTTTATATTTCCGTCGTATATTTTGTAAAAAGTCTTAATAATTTAAGGGAAAAACCGACGTCATGTTTATTTTACTAACCTTATTTTAGGTAGTATTGGCATAGATTTAGTACAAATACGTTTAAAAAACAAACCGAACCAAACCAAAAATCTTGCAAGATTTCAGCCAACAAATATTACTATCGTCGTTCCTAGCTATTATAACATAACACAAACATGTAGCCGTATTTATCCGCCATCTTAGATGTAAATTACAAAATGTTGTTAAGTGAGGCGGAACTCAGGCCTCGGTCGAGCGAGTGGACACCTTGACTTGCCACTTAGTACTATCTCCGGTCTAGCCGACACTACGACTTAATTACCGGCAACGGGAACAGAGACACTCTTTAATTAATAAAAGGCATGTTTTATTTGAAAAAGAAACACAAAGTTCTGAAAATTAATTAAAGTACGAACATAGCGTGTCTTTGTGCCGCAGTCGTTAGTGTATCGGACTGCTGACGACTAGATCTCTGGTCGATTCCCAGGTCGGACAAAGCGCTGTTATTATAATTAACATATATTATATTAAACTAATCTCGAAAGTAGTTCGGAGTTTGGAAACCGGCACATTACATGACAATAGGCTTGCCTATTACATGGGTATAACATTATTAATGACGAAACTAAATCCAGTACACGTCTGCCTACGCCTTCGAGTACAACATGCGTGATGTTATGCATGTAGAACGTGCATAATCATTTATATTGCTAGTTGTACGTAAATGATGTCATTCATGTCATTAGCGGTCAGTGAAGTTTGTATACGTTCCCACACGTAGAATACACCTATTGGCTCCGAGCCCACGATAAATTGTCCATTATCTCTAATACACATTAACAATAGATTACACTGTTGGAACGCAGGATTAAGTACATACACGGTAATTTAGTGTAGCTGTAAGGCAACACAACACACCTTACACCCATTTATTATAGTGTACATATTACAGTGCAAGTTTAAATTGCAATTGTAGTACAAACGTTTTATAAACCACCTTTGTTTTGCGGCATTGCTTACAAAACTTTCACTGAAAAGTTAAGAATATCGCATGAAACAACCTGTTGATTTCCCTACGTCTTCGAGCTGGCAAGAAAGCGATACAGTTTATTTTCTTCCTTAGATAAAGAACAAGTAATCCTTAAATAAGATATAACCGTCGAGCTTGTAATCCCCTCAAAGCTCCCTAAGGATACTAAGACATATCAATGATCATAATAATACCAAATGTAATAAAGACGAATCCTGTCCACATTTTCTTGGATACGAAATTCTTAGAATCAAACTTTTGTTTAACATTCTCGAAGAAAAAATGTTTTGGAGAAATATTTGATCAAATAGGTATATTACTACTGTTATCGTTAGGCAACAACAACATTTATTTAATAACTAAGTACATTGTCATTATTTGTTTCATATTAAATCAAATCGTAATACTTCGTATTTATGGAGTTAAAAACAAATCCTCTTTATGTTTTACCAAAAATCGCGACATCCAATATTTCTAATATCTATTTTTGGTCCTAGATAAAGTAAAACAACCCCCGTTTGTTCATAAAGTGAAGTAAAGACCGCGACAATATCGTGGTCTTAACGTGCGACGAGATAGCCCCCCTCTCCACACGCCACGACTTAATTAACTGCCCTCGAGATCCTGTTCGCTTATGTATAAGTAGGCTTGACGTCGCTAAAGTAATCTTTACACGGTGCTTATAACTTTTTCAACGGACATGATTTTATATTATGAGCTCCGTAATTTAAGAATTAAGACGTCGTTTTTTCCTTTTTGTGAGACTAGAGTGACAAATTGTATTGTGAAAAGTTATTTAAAGATAAATGCGAGACCATATTTTTTATACAAAAATAAGATGCGATATTACGCTTTATTTAGTAAGTATTTTTTTAACAAAAGAATAAGTGACTTAAATATCGAGTAGTGCCACAAGCATCTAACTATTTATACTACTGTTTTGATGAAAGACCTTAGTAAAATTCCGGATAAATTTCCTCTTATAAGAGACTATAAACAACTAAACGCAGATATCGACTGACGAGTTGAAAAAAACTAGTTATCTGCAGTACCTAATCCTTTACCTCATTTAAATATTTTACATTCTGATGCAAGTGAAAATGCCTTAGAATACAAACGGGTAAACCAGTACAAGATACAAAAAGTAAACTCGAAGTGAAGGTAGCGCGTGCTTAATTTTGGTCTGAAATAAATATATTATTATTATTTGTATTTGATTTTTATTTTTCTCGGCGTACTGCCGGGCAAACCAATGCTACGGGCCTAAGCCAAGTGAACATCAGTAGAAATAGATAAGGTTGAGTTAGGGATATTTGACTGAACCGTGTTGTGTGGGAGATCGGTTTCGGTTTGAAGAAATTTTCTCACTATTCGGCAAGTATTTAATATAGCAGCTTTTTGCATGAGATGGTATGTGTTCGTTGGTAGGTTGAGGGTGTTTATTGACTGATGAAGTTGTTTTGGTATTACTCCTGTTGTGGATATGACTATAGGGACTATTGTAACTTTTTGTAGATTCCAGAGCCGGGTTATTTCATCTTTGAGTTCTGTGTATTTGGAAAGCTTTTCTGCTATTGTATTTTGTAAGTTATGAGTGTTTGGTATTGCTATATCTATTAGGTAACCTGTTCTTGTTGTTTTGTTAATTAATGTGACGTCGGGTCTGTTGTAGTGAATCGTTCGGTCGGTGAGGATGGCGCGATCAAAGTATAATTTAGTTGTGGTGTTCTCTAGGACAGTTTGTGGCGTATACTTGTAGTAAGGCGTGATGGAGTCAATCAGGTTATACCGGTGTGCAAGTTTCTGGTGTATTATGTTAGCTACTTGGTCGTGCCTGTGTTTATAATCATTTTGGGCTAATGTCTTGCATGCACCAGTTATATGCTGAATGGTTTCAGGAGAGCTATTACATTTTCTACATGTGTCTACGTTTAGGTTTTTGATGATATATTTTCTGTAGTTTTTAGTTTCAACAACTTGATCCTGTATGGCAATCATGAACCCTTCTGTCTCTGGAAAGAGTTCGCCACGATTGAGCCAAGCGTTCGACGCCTCTTTGTCGACATTTTGTTGACACAAATCATGGCGATGTCTCCCATGCAGAGACTTTTGGGTCCATTCTCTAACTTTAGTCTGAATGTCTATTATTTTTTCATTGGGCTGTTCTGCTGTATCTTTGAGATTGAGGGGGGTTAGTTTATGATCTGCTTGGACTATAGATTTGTGTAGTGTAGATTGGGTTGCCTTAGCAAAGAAGTAATTGCGAAGAGAAGTAATTTGTTTGTTGTGTAGGTTACTGATATCTATGATTCCTCTGCCTCCTTCTTTTCTCGGTAGCGTCAAACGTTGTAGACAAGATCTTGGGTGATTTTTGCGGAACTTTGTCATGGTTGTATTTATTTTTCGTTGTAGTGTTCTTAGTTCGGTTTTAGTCCACGCTATGATGCCAAATGAATATGTAAGTAAGGGGATGACAAAGGTGTTTATTGCTTTTATGGTATTTCTTGAGTTAAGCTGTGTTTTTAATATAGTGTTAAGTCGGTGTTGAAATTGTGTTGTAAGTTTTTGTTTTGTTTGTTTGTGGTGTATTTGTAAAAGTTGATTGTATCCCAAATATTTGTAGGCGTCCTGTTCACTAAGTGCCTCTATATGTTCTCCTGTGCTGAGGGTGTAGTTATGTTGATGATTTTGTCCTGCTCTGACTGAGTTAATTTTACATTTATCAATGCCGAATTCCATCTGTATGTCCTTTGTAAACTGTTCTGTAATGTTAGCGAGCTCAGTAAGTTGATTTTCAGTTTCAGCGTATAATTTGATGTCATCCATGTAGAGTAAGTGATTTAATAAGTTTCTCTGGCCGTCTGTCTGTCCGTCAGTTATTGTGTCATTCAAAGGGTATCCTAATGTAGTAGCGTTCAAAATATTTGATAATGGATTTAGGGCAAGGCAGAACCATAATGGACTAAGAGCATCACCTTGAAAGATGCCTCTCTGTATGTGAATAGGCTGAGTTTCTATTGATTCATTGGATGTAGTGAGTTTAAGAACAGTAGACCATTGTGTCATAATAGTTTTCAAAAATGTGACTATTGTTGGATGAATTTTGTAAATCTCAAGTACCTGTACTAACCAAGTATGGGGGACGGAATCATATGCCTTTTTGTAATCAATATACATGCTGAAGAGATTGGATTTAGTTTTCTGTACTTGTTTTAGAACCACAGAGTCGATGATTAGTTGTTCTTTACAGCCCTGACTAAATCTTCGACACCCTTTTTGTTGCTCAGCCAAGATGTTGTTGGAGTCGATGTGTTGGTAAATGACTTCTGATACACAGGAAGTAATGATTTTGTATAGGGTCTGTAGGCATGTGATAGGTCGATATTTAGCAGGGTTGGACAGGTCATCGAGGTCTTTTGGTATCATGAATGTTTTACCTAAAGTCAGGTATGACGGCATTGTGTTGGGGTTCTGGATGAAGGTATTAATAAAATTGTGCAAGTATGGGTGTACTGTTGTGAATTTCTTGTACCAATAACTGTGGATGTTATCAGAACCTGGGGACTTCCAGTTGTGTACATGACGGAGAACATTGTCAAGAATACTAGGGGAGATGTACTCAAAATTCATAGTCTGGACCTCAGCACAATTGGCTGTGATTTCAGTTTGGATCCAGCTAGCTTCAGCATTGTGTTGTACTGGGTTTTGCCATATTTGTGCCCAGAAACTGTGTAATAAATCTGGAGTGAGAGTGTTGACCATTTCACTGGGGCGTCTATTGTCTTGAGTGTTGGATGTAGCCTGTCGGATGTTGCGATAGAAAAGTTTCTCGTTGTGTGTGAACTGTGAATTTTGTTGTTTCCTTAGATCGCACGCTTTGTATCTTTTTAGTCTACCTGTTACTACTGACAATTTTTGTTTAAGTGTGTCTAGAGTGTGTGCGGCTTGTGTGTTAGGTTCTTCATGAATGGTGTGTGTTTTGTACTGTATCATTATATTCTGAACTTGTTTTACTATATACCTACTTCTATTACCATTTATGTATTGGGTTACTCTTCCTATTTTCATTCTTAAGTCCTCTAATCTTCTTTCTAATCTTTTCTGCCAACTTGGTTTATATTCTTGTTTAGTGTGGTGTGTGTTGTTGTCTCCAGACTGTAGTAAAATCTTCGCTCCATTTAATTTTGCAGCCGTCCACGCTGCACAGTAAATAAGTGTCTGTAAGGTGTGGAAATCAGTGTCGTTGTTAGTGTTTTCGCTAAGTGTGATAACGTTTAAGTAATTTACTATGTGAGCAAGTTTTCTGGATGGTTTTTGTTTAGGTATGTATGTTCTGTTAGTTGGTTCAGTGTCTTTATAAAATGTATATGCTTGTTGAAATGTCTCGTCTATGTGTGGTTCCCTAGATAAAATAGTCTGTGCTTCTATTATACTCGTACTTGTTTGTATGTTCAATGGTAATTCTTCAAATAGGTCTAATTGTTCTGTGTTTATGTGTGGTTGTTGTGTGTTTTCAATATTATATTCATTACAGAATAAATTATGATCCGTAGAAGTTACAGCTGAATTACGGTTTTGTGATTGGAGTTCTTCTGCTATTTCTTGTTTTAGTATATTTAACCTATCCTTTTTAATATAGTTATTATTCACTATTGCACGTCTCTGATCAGCAATTCTTTGCTCACTTAGGTGGGCTAGTGAAGGGAATCGGGAAATGAAATCCTCGTGCAGCTGTTGACGATATGCCGTTTCATTAGTGCCTATATTGGTGATACGGTAATAGGATCTCATGATAGCTTCGTTTTGCTCATTAGTCCATCTCATTCGTGTCTGTGTTGTGTTTTGGGATTGTGGCCGTAAGCTTACCGTTTGTACTGTGTTTTGGGTAGGTACATTTTGTTGATTGTATGGATTTTGTACGTGTTGTGTTTGTAGTGTTATTTGTAGCTGATTCAATTCCTCTTTAACTTCTCTGTATATTTCGTCTATTATTTTTTGCGGTAATAATTTATTACGTACTATGGCTCTACGCTGATCGCCTAATCGCTGTCGGCTAACTTGAATGTCTGGGTACTTCTCTATGAATTTAAGATGCAGGGGTTCTAAATAAGTTTTTGTATCGGTTTCTAATGCGGTTAATTGGAGATAGGTGCGCAGTATGAACTTATTTATTTCAGGTGTCCATCGTCTGCGCGTTTGGCCCGAGGTGGGTGCAAGCTCATAGTCGAGATTGACTTCTTGCACAACACTGTCGGGCGTACTAATGGTGGACAAGGTAGATGTACTTCTTGTCATGTATGAAGGGCGAGTCGAAGGGACGGAAGAAAATAATGAATTAGTCTCATCGCCTGAGTCATCGGCTGTCACTTCTACGCCAAGAGCCCGCCTGTTCAGCCCCCGACGATCGGCTGTCATAGATTTATCGATGGGAGCCCGCCTGCTCGACTCCTGATCGCCGACGGTTCGCATGCTGCTACACCCAGCACCGGCTCCAGATGTGCCCCGGCGACCCCCGGGCAGCGACCGTAAATTGTATACTTTTTTACTCATCTCCATAAAGGGTTTACCTTTATCCTCGTTAGCCGCATAAGTTTCTATAGTATGCGTGTCCGCCCCCCACGTGGCCTGATGTTCGGCACGGACGTAAGGTAGGAATTTAGGGGGCTTATTATTATTATTATTATTAATTCAAGTTGAGCTTATTCCATCTCCATTTGACTTTCACTTAAGACTACGTAGCTATCGACTACCATTGTGAAGAAGCTACCTTACAAACTTCCTCTGCCATGTTTTCTTTGCTGCATATCTAAATGGAAATGAAGTAGATGGCTCTCAATGTAGAATTGTAGCCCTACAGAATGAGTGAAACAAGTCGAACAAAAAAATCTTTAAAAAATCTGTATTTTGAAAAAAAAAACACTGAAACCTTAAAAACATTTTACGAGAAAACTAGAGTAAACAAATTGCTGGAACCAAAGTTTCTGTTTTCCATGCGAATTGGCGTATTTCTTGGAAGAAAATACGCGCGTCCAATGAAAAAAGTAGTTTAACAACGCTTTGAAATCACAACTATTCAATTTGTTTGTCGATCTTTTAGTACACCGGTACAGTTCACAAACAATTACAAAAGTTTGATAGTATTCAATATAAAAGTGTCAAATACCTAAAGACTTCTTAAGGAAAATAAGTGGATCAATTTCTCAGAATCTTTATTGACAATTTGACACCGTTTTCTCTCAACGAGAATTATAAAGGCATCAGCAATTTTTGTTAGGAACGAGCAAATTTCAACTTAGTTCAAAAACTCTTAAGCTACGGCGATATTCCATTGGCATCTTGGCTTGGCCAGGTTATTTCAATCCGCCCCTAATTTAATTTCATCTTGAATGAATTTTGCTGGAAATGGAGCAACATAAATATAACCATGGAGTTCGTAGCTCCTTATGATTAAATTGATACCTTACAAGAAAGTACGTTTGATAGTCCTTTCTTTAGAAGCTTTTCAAACTACGGACACTGAAAGTAATATCGTGCAGGGTTTGGCTTCGTCGCTATAACTATGACAATAACTTAGGTCCTTACCTTCTTTTCATTCTTTATAAGGGTAAAATGTGCAATGATTTCGTGACCGACGAACATAATGAGTAACGACTGCTGTGAGCCACTTGAATGAACGTTGATTTAATTTGAGCGGAGGACGGAGCATCGTAGAGCGCTGATATAATGCTCAACTAAATAATGTGGACATCTACACCCCACCCCTTCTACTTCGACCGCCCGGAACCCGTTTGTCCCCTACACCTCCCAGATTAATCTTCCACATGCCTCAATGTCATCTGTTGTTGCAAATGACGCAAAAAGCAATGATAAACATGTGAAAAATGCGGATTTCTTTGCATGGCTTATGAAAAATCACGTAACCGTAGTGAGGTAGAAACTATACACAGATATCTACATTGTGTAGCTCACTGTACATTGTTTGTGCGCGAACACAATGTATCGTGTACTTAATATTAATTGCCAATAAATCAACTAAGCGGATTACCGGTCCGTTTTTCAATAACCGATTGTCAGTAAACAATATTAATAATTCTATGGTTAATTTGTATTAATGATTAAGCGGAAATTATGAAAAATTAATAAAACATAGGAGCCGAGTTGCAAATACATATATTAAAGTGGTACTTATAATTAGACCTACTGAGCCTCTGACCTTCTCCTTTGAGTTTACGTCTCTTACATTTATTTGGATACTGGTGATTTTTTTTTTCATCCCAAAAATTTCAAGCTAATTGAGATTTTTTAATCTCAACAGTTACCTTGCCTTATAATTAAATCAAAATAATTCAACGTTATGCCACATAGCTATTACAACTGGCCATTCACAAAAAGGTTAGGCATCAAGGATTAAATACAAAAAGGTCATCTTTTAGCCTTTTTAGATACAAAGCGCTACCTTTTTCGTCCCTTGCCGCGCAAATGTTCCGCTTCCGGCGGAATATTCACTATCCCACTCGGTAAAGGAAAGTCCTGAACAATCAGTGCGCTGTACGCCTCACTGGTCACAAGGACCTCTAGTTTAAACTACCGATTAATTCCAATGCTACCGATTAATCGACTGATTATTGGTTTTCCATTGACCACTTTGAAGTCATTTCAGTACACAATTTTATAAAAAAAATAATATAGTAGGTTTTACTTAATACAAAAAAAAGCAATTTAAAAACTAAATGAAAACCAAGTGCTTGGTGTCAAGTCGTACTAAGCTATTTTAAAGTGAGTTCGAAAAGCTAAAACTAGATTCTCCAAGAGTTAA
The DNA here is from genome assembly GCF_050436995.1 of Anticarsia gemmatalis. Taxonomy (NCBI): domain Eukaryota; kingdom Metazoa; phylum Arthropoda; class Insecta; order Lepidoptera; family Erebidae; genus Anticarsia; species Anticarsia gemmatalis. The sequence continues at coordinate 5,095,715 of NC_134752.1, forward strand.
AGACCCTTATATCATACCAAAAATAATATAAATACATTTAATCTCATGTCGAACACAACAAAAAGCATAAAACCATACAGCTAATAAAACGTGGTTACCGTGAAGAGAGAATGTAGCTATTTATTATGTTCCGGGAATTAAACCAGCGCGATTTACCTCGTCTCTGCATTCGCACCGATTTGAATCAACGCCAGACCAATATTCAGCGGAGCGACAAATCAGCACTTCGATATTGCCTCCATTTGGGTACCCACCTCAATATATGAAAATCTGATTTTTCATTGCGCCAGCCAAACGGCACACGCGGTCCTCTCCTCGCGAAAATATTTAATATTTACAAAACTAGGTAGGCTTTGCGTCGTAAAACTCGCAAAGCAAACCCAATTAAACGAACAATTCCAACTTCTTAATAGGCCATTTTATCGACTTATCGGCTATGGCAAACGTCGCTTTAATGTCATATATTTTAAATTAAGCTGAACGCACACAATGTTTAAATTATCGCTTTGAGTATTTTCGCTTGGTGACATTATTTTAAAGAATGAGTCAAATAAATATGAATCATTGTTCCAGCTGTTATGAATTGAAACGTTGTATTTTGAAGTTATCAATGCCTAATATTATTATAATTATGCAAAAGATGACAAGAAGACTTAGTTTTTTCTCTCTCTCTCTCTCTCTCTAGTAAGAGATTGAGTATCAAGGTCTCTGTTCAATAATTAACTGTATAATAATTACTGCAGTATTATTCAGCAGGTAACTAAGAGCAGAACTCGAAGCTCGGTAATATTTAATATTGTAGCGCTGTTCATATTAGTAATAAGCAAACAGAGCTTACGACACTCGTTTGTTTAACATTAATAATGTTACGACTTGCCCACTCAGTACACTATGGGCTTGAACAAATAATTATTCAGATGTACAGCCAACCCGCTAGTATAAAATAAGTAATGAGAGATATGATTGAGGTAGAACCATAGAAGTTTTTTTAAACTTTTTCCTATAACTCTCGCTACACTGAAAATTTATGTGTCGTAGTTTTTGCTATCAAGATTTAAATCCAAACTCAGAGGGACATATCATATAAAGCACTAGCTGACCCGCGCAACTTCGCTTGCGTCACTTAAGAGAGAATGGATGAAATTTTTCCCCGTTTTTGTAACATTTTTTACTGATACTCGGCTCCTATTGATCGTAGCGTGATGATATATAACCTATAGCCTTCCTCGATAAATGGGCTATCTAACACTGAAAGAATGTTTCAAATCAGACCCGTAGTGCCTGAGATTAGCGCGTTCAAACAAACAAACAAACAAACTCTTCAGCTTTATAATATTAAAAAGTATAGATAAGAAGCAAGTAATTTATATTTTTATTATTTTAACTGTAATCAAAGAGTTACGAACGGGAAATAGGCGCAATAGACATATCTATTCCCCAAATTAATTCCGCCTGTTGCAAGTCAAATCAAAATGCATTGCGTGCACTCACGGCGACCGAATTGGTTTTAGATCACCGGTGTATCTGTAGGCGAAGGCCCGCCTTTGTCGTGTCTACCATCACTGTGTGACGTACCTATGAGTATATTATTAATAATAAACGTTTGTCTCAGCTCCTTGACGCACTACCAAGACTTTGACAAATTAAAACATTCCACAACTTTGATAAGGCGGTTACAGGCTTACCTTGTAAATTACTAACATCACAATTTGTAGTCCTTAATATTATTAATTTGTGTGTTTGGAAATTTAGTTGAAACAGGAATGCCTATGTTGAGTAAAAATATTCAGGATTTCAGTAGAAATGACATAACATGGTTCCCATTTATTTTATTTTGAGTTCGATATAAATATTGCTTGCAGCTATGAATATTTTGATTTATCATGTGATTTAAAAATCGTCAACAACCCCAATTTTTTTATTTAAATGTTATAACCTCGTAAAAAGCATATTTGTGAAGCCATTTCTCTACAAAAACATATCTAGTTCACCTAGTTCCTATACTTTTGAATCATTTCTATTACATTACAACGCAAAATCGACTCTATCGGAGCATAATAAAGCTCGAAGCAATAAATATTTCAAAAATTCTATTGGCCTCTCGCTGCCGCGTGTACCCATAACTGTTTCGATTCGATTCCATTGGCTCTCATCATTTCAAAGGCATGAATATCGAAACTGTCGTAAGCGGCTTAAAGTGGCTTCCAATCTAGAATGAAGTGCTTTCTGTGTCACTGTGTGCAATAGTTCAACGTACGGACATATCATTGTACCTGTGTATGTGTGTTACCATTTACCAATAACTATGATTTATACGAGCTCAAAGTTATTATATGGATTTCGTATTATTAGCAAGTAACGATCTAGTATTCGCCTTCTGGGATTACGAATGGATGGATGTTTCTAGGAAATAGTTCGATATACGCTCATAATTGGGACCAAAAATAACTTTCGACACAAACACGAACAAATTATTCCTTTAATTATAGTAATTAACATTAATTTACTAACTAAATCTGTGTGAACAAAATTTCAGCTCGATCATTAATAACGCTCCTCGCTTCCGGGAAATACGGTAATATGTTTATCCATGAATCCAAACTAAGGGTTAGGATAGTTACCTGTGATTAAAAAGTTTCATTTTAGTAGAAATAAATGATCAATTTATGAACACCGCGTAAGCCATTTTCAAAACAAGATTAATAGGTTTAGTAACAGTTATTTATATTCTAAATAAAACAAAGTCTTTATAAAAAAACACAAGTCGCTAATTGGATTCCTTGTCACCGGGGAACTTAAAGACATATTTGGTATTCAAGGTAAGATAAACTACAGCTAAAGCACAAAAAAAATATATTTAGGCATAAATTTTTTTTTTTTGGTATAGAAAGTAAAAAAACTACAAATCAAACTCACCTTAGTCTCAGCTCTATAGGAGAAGCTATGCACGATGCCTTTATGCATGCCCTGTAGGATGCCGAACACATCTCCAGGGCCGATGGTCTCGTGCGTGATCTCTGTGAAGTCCGCTCGCACTGAGACCACCGCCACCGTGCCCGACTCCACCCAGTACATGCGCGCTTCACTGTCACCCGCCACTACTATGTAGTTACCTGGGAAAAGTTCAATGTGATCAGCATACGAAAAAAAATCTCACACATCAGAGCTATTTGGCAAAAAGAAATTTACAATAAGTAATAGTTAATTTTACTTCAAGAACTCAAGAAGCGTCGAGGCCTTCTGTTTAGGTACAACAGTACCTGTGTCAGAGGACCCTTCTTTTCCACGGCAAAAAAAGCAGCTTAGCAATTTTGTTGACCTACACCAGTGCAATCTAATTGCCTAATTAGAACCATCTAGTCACTTTCGAAATCCCAAATAACGTAACGTTTTAGGTAGTTAAATTATTTGAATAAAGCTTTAAATAAAAATAAGAACTAATCAATGTGTAATATTTTTAGACTTTAATTACTTTGGGCAGTAGTTCCAATCAGTTTTTCCCAATACCTCTATGAATGTTTTTGATGGCATAAAGAGAATTTTAGATTAAAGCCTGCTAGTTTTGATTTTCAAACGTAAAAGTTTGTCAAAGTGAGTTTGGTTTCGTTAAGCCGGGTACAAATCGGACGCAACTTACTGTTGTGATCGACGGTCAGAAAATGTCGCATTGGTAAATACTTAATACATTATTTATGTTCAGGTATATTGTTATTTTTACATTGCCAACGTATACAGATTTATTTGCAGAATCCCTGACTAATTTAAGTGCAATCGCGGATTACCTTATGAATTTACGTTGTAAGTTTTTGAGAAACAGGTTTTCGGTTAGTTCGTGATCTACGTTTTATATTTAATTTAATTAAGATATCTTTCACAAGCGTTAAATAATACAGACATAAAAAAACTGCGTACGATGTATTCTTTTCGTTACAAAGAGTACGTTTCCTTGACTTATTCAATTTACTCAATCGCAAATCCCTGTTAATAATAAATAAAAACAACTCAAGATTCACTTTCTATTCGACAAAGGGTTAAGGTCCATAAGGAGCCCAATGTCACAAGGACTTGTTAGATCTATTGTGACGAACAAATACATTATGTATAGGCTTACTCAAGTCTTTTTTTATTCACGACAAACTCGATCACGGCGTCCCTGATAGAGTCGCATTTTCCTAGTGCTTTAATCAATTCTATCTCGAAGACCTAGTATTATTAAAGCTTAGTGAATTCTATTTCTAGATATCCTTTCAGAAATTAGATGTTTTATTCGAATAGAAAGGGATTTATACTTTAATCAAATAAAAAAAATATATAGATGTCAACATAGGGAGAAAATAATAATAAAAAATGTTGATAACGAAAAATCGCTTAAATTATATTAAGTTTAAACACACGATAACTCAGTTACAGTTTTAACCAACAAAACATTATTCTCTAGATCGTAAGATACCAGTGGTCACAAATAACATTTTACAGAATGTTTGCTAGGTTCCACGCTTAACCTATTGCTAAACAACTTACCGGGAAAGAAAATAGTATAATCTAGGCACACGGTGAGTTGCCTCAGAAATGCTTCTCCGGTGTCGGCGAATAAGTAACAATTCCGTAGATGGTGGCCGAACATGGCTGACATCAAGTCACAACGACGCACGTATGGCGTTTGTGATAATAAAGCTGGCAACTGAATAAAAACAAAGATTAATTGCTGTAGACATTATAAAGTGCGAAATCACAATGAATACAAGAGTTTTTAACGTGCTGAAAATCTCTTCGACCTGCAGCGCAATTCTTAACAGTCGGTACTCGAGAATTTGACACTTAAAATGTATTACAAAATAGTGCCAACGACAGCCGCTAAGGGCATTGAACAGATTTTCATCAAATCAAGTCAAGTCTATAGCTAGCCGTCTGTCTATAGTTAATTATCTTCCCTCTGTATTACTTACATAAATCTTTAATAATTCAAACTGAACAATTTTATTCCGCACAAAAATATATAAGAGTTTCAGATTATTGCGTTTTGTCTAACTCGGCAACTCTCCCTAGATAGATAAATACAAAATGAATAAACTTCTATACCTGTCGTCCACGCTCGGTAACCCAAAGTTGTTGTATATACATCCAAAACTTTTTCAGCTGGTAATCTATAACAATTAAAACTTGGCTTAACTACTTGACGTTAGGCGAAGGTAAATCTTAGAAGTGTTTTTATTATTACTAATTAACTTGAGACCTTTCGCAATCTCTCCGAACAAAAAAAGGCGTGAAATGAGAACTTCAGGCTTGCCCTAAAAGTTTTGGAGTCCAATTAATTAAATGCCAGAAACAAAACGAGGTTAAGGTATCTTTCTAGAAAATTTATTAACATTCCTGAAGATCTCGTTTACAAAAATATCTTGCATCCAGATTCTAGACAAGATTGTAACTGTAATAGGATTGTTCTTTTTATTATGCACTACGTAAGAATATGTCTGTCTAATCACGACATATTAGAATTAGTCCTATCGTCTGTCCGCGATAAACTCAAAATCTACTCAACTGATTTTTATGCGGTTTTTGTCAATAGATCTGGGGGCACGGAAGTGCCCCCGCAAGTCGAGCAAAAAAAAAGCAGCACGGCCGTAACATCCTTTTCTCTAAGCAATTCGGGCTATTTTTGACACCCCTATAATTTCGTTGTGGATAAAACAAGAAGCCTGGATTTTCAGCAACTAATCAGTCATTGTATAAACACGGTATATTTAAAGTTTCAGTCAATTTGAACCAGTAGTTAAAGAATGACAACTTATTAAAATTTTGAATTTTGTCACTCACTGATTCACTGACTCACTGACTCACCGATCATCAAAAGTCTAAGGTACTTCTAGCAGACTTAGAAGCTTAAAATTTAGAATACAAATAGGGTTTAGTGTCTTAATCATGGGAAAAATTTAATATTTTCTAATTTCGGTCCAGTTTTCTAAATACACCAACTGCAACAATAACTTTGTAATTCCATATAAATGTATAAGATTACAAGGTTACATTTGCAGTTAATGAATTATTATTACTGTAGAAAATAAAATAAATAGGTGTAAATAGGTACCTACTATATGAGGCATAACGGGAGGGGGTATAGGGTGGGTAAGGGTGTTTAGCCCATGAAACTGAACAACATTCCCATAGGAAAATATGTTGAATTATGAAAAAAAAAACGTCTTTCCATACAAATTGGACTTATGTTCGCTCTACAAAAAGAAGTGAGATCCCATCAAAAACATTCTGTAAAAACCTCAAGTCTCGCCTTAAAAAGTTGTAAGATCTATATAATACCAAGTCGATTAATCTATTTAGTCTCTACTTAAAGGACCTTCTCTCTAAAGTTATTACGTATGTTATTATCATGCCAATTTAAAAAAAATACCTTTAAAACAAACAGATCGACTTGGTCATCGCAAGAAAACACAAATTCGCCATTATTAACATTTCAGGAGCATTAACTTCTTGTCGTGCTGTGTAGTGTGATACATACTAATAATCAAATCATGCGATGGCCAGGTCGGTCTATTTGTTTTAGAGGTATTTTTTTTGAAATTGGCATGATAATAACATACGTAATAACTTAAGACAGAAGGTCCTTTAAGTAGAGACTAAATAGATTAATCGACTTGGTATTATATAGATCTTACAACTTTTTAAGGCGAGACTTGAGGTTTTTACAGAATGTTTTTGATGGGATAGAATTATTTTCGAGGAAGTTACGTATTGTTGTTGCGGTTAAATCGGTGTGAACCGGACTGAACCGGGGCCACAAGTAAATTACAAAAGTTTTCTTTTAATTTGTATTCTAATTTGTGTACCTTCTGTCTAACATTATAAACTTCTGCTATTATTACTATAGTACAAATGAAGATTTATACGATACTTACAAGACAATCCTTGATTCTTCAACATATCAATAAGCTCCATAGTTCGGTTCTCATACTGCGTCAGAGCATACTTAGTAGCATAAGCCAACTGTATCGAAGTGGCTACTACTATAGACGCGAGCATCTTCCCACACACAAGTACTACGCCCATTATAGTCATGGGTAAAACTTCGTCGATCAAGAACTCGTCACTGCCCGTAGAAGTCAATTGTGCGACAACTACATAGAATGACGTCACGTAGTCCCATAGTTGATGGGGATTCTTCCTAAAATATTTATCATTAGTTAATTAATTTATCATTAGTTTAGTTGGTCTTCATACTGTTATAAAATTCAAGTAGACTTAGGTTTGTATCATAGCTTCACAGGAAGAGGTACGCAATATGTAATTGTTTAAAATGTTTAATCGCATATTGAAAATAGTTGCTCAGTGACACAAAATCCCACACATACATTACACCCAGTATGAGCTGAGCTTCATATTAATTTAAGTAAATCAATAACGAAAACAGACTGTAGAACATTAATAAAAAAGCGTTCCTTTAAGAAAACTACAAACACATAAAACACGATATAAAATCAAATTAATCTGAATACTCTCGTTCCATGAAGACGGAAATCAAACTGTAACACAATACACACCGTATTATGCAAATGCAATATTACTGAGAAGTTTTAATATTAAATTTCCTTAATGATGTAAAGGAATAAAAAGTGCTTCGGTCGGAACAAGTTTTTACTTTCTTTGCAACGGCTCTTTGTTATCTGTATTTCAGTACAGTTTCCAGTGCAGATGTAAAATTCTCGATAGTTAAGTAAATAAACTATAAAATAGAGCCTTATCCTGATATTGCCTCTTAGCGCTTTATTAGTTAAGTAGCTACTTCTCATGAGAATTTTATAGTTAAACCTGCGTGCTCTGTTGTTCAGTTTTCCAATTATGGTATACTTTAAATTTAGAAGATATTATTTTAATCACGTGATTGGAACAGCCTCCATTTTCAAGCATATTTACAAGCCTGGCTTAAGTTTTATTAAAGTAAAGATATATACAAATAAAAATAAAACAAATAAATTTATAACAATGATAAATATATATTTATCATTGTTATAAATTATAATTATTATAGTGATTATACATACGTCCTTTCATAAAATCTACGAAAATCGACCATTATGTACCATGTTATGTAATTTATGGAGATAAATAAATAATTTATTATAAAATCACGCCGTTCTCCTACAGGCAGAGAACAACGAACACCATAGTTTTGCTACGATCCTTACATAAAAAAATTGCCTAATTCAACATCCATACATCTTGTCATACAGGATTATAATTGACTACTTTTGTAAAACAGTATCTACTACTACAGTAGTTAAGTGTTACTCACGTGTTGAAGAAGTGCACTTTGATAGTTCGTATATAACTGAAGGGTGTAGTGCCGATCATAGAGATGAGCCACACGCAAGTGAACGTGTGTATCATCAGCACCACGATTATTACCGTCATCACAGCCTGCACATACGTAATAAATATTTTGTTTAATTAATTTAGTCTGTGCTCACGTGGACATGCTAAAAGGAGACCATCTGATTACATTGGCATCCGGGTACTAGAGCTGTCCGTCCCCGAAAAAAGACCAAGAGGGAGACCCAAGACCACGTGGACAGAATTGTACCCATGAAGGCATGTGAGGTTGAGGAAGACGACGTTAAGGATAGGGCGAAGTGGAGGCAGAGTGTAAGGAAGGCTGACCCTACTACCATATGGGACGGATAGCCAGGAAAAGAGAGAAAGAGAGAGAAAATTTTGTCTGTGCTCGTTCAAGTAGTCGCTACGTCGCGCGCCATTAACACAGCTTTCGAGTTCGATTCTTACACGGGATAAATATTTGTTTAATCCAACTACAGTTGTTTTAGATCTAGTTTTACTTCATGTCAATTATATTTATTTCTGAACTCGTCATACGATAAAAACTAGTTCTTTGTGCGTGGATTGTCGTAAAATAAGAAATCTTGCCGTAATAGGAATTCCAGTTCCCAAAGTATCTCGATTACCTAGAGTTTAATTTTAAGTCTATCATAACGTAACTCGCTAACGCGCAAACACGTACAATTAAGTTGTTAACATAAGCATAACATTTATTACTTAAGTGCTTTAAAACTTGAGTTTACTTGTCAGCTTCGAAAAAAGTTTTAATGTTCTAGAACTCTGCTTCAAGACTTAAATAAATGAAAGACAACAACTTAGTAAAAGTTATGTTCAAAATTATTCATATTTCCTAGAATCATTTAAATATTGTATTTTACCTGCAATATTGTTAGGTTGTTTGTGAGTTCTTTAGAAGTCACTTGATAGAACTGGTACAAGTACTTTAGTCGGAATAATTTATTTATCCGTAAGTAATGCATGGCTTTAACACTGTCCCTGGAAAATCAATCATTAATCAATTAATTTACTAATACCCGGTTTCTGAGCACATTTAGCGGTAGTTTATCTATTCAATAGCGTTTTTGTATGAGTTGTGACGCTATTTAATAGATAAACTACCGTTAAATGTTCCTCAGAATCCGTGGGTAAGTCATCGCTAGCAACTTTATATTAGAAATGATCTAAAAGATACTTACAATTGTTCTACCAAGGGATCTTCACCTGAAAATCTGCAATAGATAGAAAAATATAAGTGAAAAATTAGTTTTGAGTAAGAATATGATAGCATGAAACCACCTGAAAAACTGAAACTAAAATATAATCTGTACATGTACAAAAGTTAAGTGATAGTCTAACATTATCTATTTAAATATCTTAATTCATAAATATTTTAAACTGTCTCACTTTTAATCACTACCAAAATGAATTTTAAAACACCTAAGACTAGGGTAATAATAATTCGTCTTGTGGAAAGTTTTCATAAAGTTTAAATATCAACAACAACTTACGGTATACAAAAGCCAATGAACTCTAAAGGAGCGTTAACAAATATATCACACCAGATCCACGTTTTGTGTTTAAAGTACCTGCGACGACATTTGATACTATCCACGATTAACTCTCCGTGTCTATTCACGTAGCCCTGGAAATTAGACACAATTTTCATCTCCATATAAGTAACTTAAAGGAATGATAAATGGTTTAATCAAAAATATGTGGGAAATCTTAGAAATATTGGTGTTGTTCGTATCAAGTCTAAACGTTGGATAAATAAAGTGCCTGATTTCCTTAGATTTACAAAAGTAACAGTAATTATAAGAATACCATTCAAATTTCACTCGTAATTACTAAATAATTTAGAATTAGTTATTATTTCTAAAAAGTTTTGCATGATTAATTAAAACACCATTTATTTTAAACTATTCAATAGGGTCTCAGTTTCAATCCCGAGGGTTTAAATACATTATTAGTAAATGCATTATTAGTTATTTTGAAAGCTCATTCGAAAACAAAACATCTATTAAGTGACCTCCGTTTAACCCTTTTCATCAGAGGGCATTAATACACTCTAAAACATAATTTAATTTTTCACAAATTACTTAAAGATGCAAAAAATATTCAAAGCTCTAAAGAAATTCTCAAAAACAATTTTATAAAACGTCTCTTTACAAATTAAAGTGTTTTAAAAGGTAATGTCATAGAAGTCAAATGTATTAAAATATTCCTTTGAAGCTGTTCGCGTAACCAATACATCAACTAAGCAATTAATTTATAATCCCTCCGTCATAATATAAAAGAAGCCACGTTCTTTTCAAAATAAAACGCCTCGTCACTCAAAGGTTTGGGATCTATAACCTCCAAGTCATGAAATATGAGGTTTTCAAACTTGAATTTCATATAATATGAACATGATCTTTACCTAAATATTTTTATCGGTTCTTGTTATAAGACATACTTAATTCATAGATTAAAATCGAAAATAATCCATTTAAATCGTAAAGTACTACTAATCATAAAGTTCCCACACGAAACAATTTATTTGTGCAATCCACAAATAGTTGTTTCGGGTCTGGTTATACTTTATGTCCGTTGTTTGTATGTTCGTAAAAATCCCCGCGACATAAAAGAAATTAAACTAAATAAAAGCAATCATTTAAAGGTTTTATAAGAATTTTAATATTAACTCTCTGAAGCTTGTCGCGAGAAAAACAAGTCAAGTCTGATATTTCCTGTTCGTTGAAATGACGCCTTTTATTTATTTGCCGATATAAAATAATTGCCTTGGGTTTGTTAACACTTAGTTAAGTATAAAATTACCTGATGCATCACCATATAAACCTTCGCATAGAAATATATGTCGAAGAAGGCATGTATCCAGAATATAGTAGTACAGTCATTAAGCGTGGTGATGTCATATAATCCGAGCACGTAGTAGGCTGTCACCATGAAGCAGGTTATGTACCCGTGGCTCTGGGAAGTACAGGTTAAACAACAATTAACTACGACTGGACGACGACCACCGCCGGTGGAAGGGTTACGCAACGATTTTCAGATAGGATTATCTGTTCCGTTTGATATAAACGAATTTTGTTGATTACGGATAAATATTAAAACCCGCGAGAAAAGAGGAGTGTATAAATGTTTTTATAAAATTTTATTTTCAGTCCACATTTATGAGAGAAATATGTATAAAGTGTATGATGTATTTAAAGAATCGAATTTTCATTTTCAGTCAAAATTTATGCAAAATAAAGTGTCAAAGGTAAATTAAAGTATTATACTCAACAATTACAACGACAAACTTATCAACTTTAAATAGCTTTGTGTTTATTTATTTTATTGTGTCGAATTCTCTTTATACCTGTACTTACTTAAAATTTTATTAAACAGTCGTTACAATTGAATTTCTAGGTAACAAATATATTAACGTCGTCAGATAGAAACATTTGAACACTATTGTACATTCACAGAGAACTAACAACAGCTGTAATTTGCATCTGAAAGGCTTCAACATCTGCTGTGAAATACTAAGAAACTTCTTTTCTTCATAAAGGCAGACAGTTCTAACATAAATTCATATTTCATAGGAATGCTAAACAAGTAAACAGTTCATATAAGTTCGCGCACCTGTGTTTATACATAAACATACATAAGCGACGTATCTTAGATGTTATGCGACTATATGCTACTTCAAATAATTTCTAGTGATCTAAAAAACATTATTTCTTTAACTAAACTGTATTTATATTAAAAAATAATGATGAAATAGACATTCAGTTATTTATAGGTTGTTTTTTAGTATTAACTCCTAGGAACAAATTAATAATTTACCGTTATGATTTAAGCTATAGTTCTATCGAATTTTCAACTGCAAAGCTGTCGATTTATATGTCAAAATGGTATTTATAATAATAAAATCGAATACGAAATAAATTTAATTTTATTAATTAAGCGGTCGGAACGGTGTCGACGAACGAACATTGCATTATCCGTGTCAATTGCAATTTCAGTTTAAATGTCATCATTTTTGTAGGTTTACTGGTTGTTTTATAATTAATATAAATTAAAATATTACGATTTATGCTTTCCACTACGGCCTTTCGATATACAGGTAATTCAAAAACAAAATAAGTACCTACTTAATACATTCCTAAGCGTGTTAATGCTTAAGTTAAGCGGAAAACGTAGTACAAACGTTACATCAACGGAATGTGAACGGTGAAACATCGCAAGTATAAATTACGTAGTTTTGCGTCCAACTTGGAGAAAAGCTAGTGCAAAGGCCCAGTAAAATAGCCTTCAATTCTGTAGATTTTTGTGTGTAAATGAATATTATTGACTATACGTTAGTGCGAATAATGTGTATATAAATAGATTCGATTGTCTACATCGTTCCCTCATTACCCACACTTAGCAACCCGACCGTACAAACGTACATCCAACATCATTAGCCAACAATATCAGTTTACCTGAAATAAGAGAGTGCCGGGTCGTAGCAAGTTACTTGCATCCGTGTAACTGTGGAATGTACCCACACTGGTCGAGGACTTCGCTTGGCTCACGTTCGAATGAGACGGACTGAACGACAAGTGACCTACGGATTAGCAACAAGATACTTTGATGACGCCCTTAGCAAAGATCTTCAAGGAAAAATGGCTTTATTGAAGGCACGTGTTTCGATGTATTCAATAATGTACGTACGTTATTCTGTATTTGATGGAGTTGTATTTTGAGGCTTCTCGATACAATATGATGATTCAATAAATATGTAATGGAATAATTTAGTCGAATATTCCACCAAATACCGGTATTTTTGCAAGGAGAATACATGTTTTCTCAATAGAAATGTTACTAACTTGATAGATCTCCTCTACTCGAAGTAGATGTAACTCCAGACTCTATTGATATTAGGTCAGCAGAGGAGCCATCACCTGGAATTAAAATCGATATTATTATATCGTACCTCAGGACAAGAAAGAAAAAAGATAGACTAATCATGTAACTACTTAAGCTCTTTTTGATCTGGTGGTAGTGTAAGTTCTGCAGTATATTATGCCGAATTTTTAGTCTATATTCCTATCATGTATGCGTTTAATGAGCAAAGTGTCACCAAATAACAGAAGACTGGCTGTTTAAACACTAATATAGAACAGGAGGACATTATAGATCTGAAATAACTTTTTTCATCGATACTTTCCTACAAATGAATTGCGGAATATCAAATATTTTACCTGAAGAAGAATCATCATTGGTATCCATAGTAATCGGTAGGATATAATCCCTGGACATTTCAAAAGCCCTGTTCAAGGGTTCTTGTATCTTCGGGTAATACTTGATTAGGTTGAAGAACGTCACAGTCGGTATTACCAGTACATCGAGGCTACGACTTGCGCATATAGTTACTTCTGAACATGATATTGGTTGCTGGTAAATGTTAAAAACACAATTAATGTTAAATATACAAACATCAGTCAGCCTGCGACCACGGCGAGTGCAACCTGCGCCGAAACGTAAGGCATTTTAAGGTAAAATGCGTGTTCGCGTTAATTCCCGTATTCTATTATACATAATAATACGCCTGCTATTCCCGAAGGTTTAGGCAGAGGTGTAAGAAATACAGTTTTCACGTTTCGCCATTTCGTAGTTAGTTCCACGTAATACGCGGTGAGCCTATTGTCGTATACCAGACACGTTACCAAACTCTGAGCTACTATTTAGAGTAATCTGATATTTTTTTGAAATACCTATAGCATTTCACTCGTCCCGGGATCGAACCCAAGACCTCTAGATCAGCAGACCTATACACCGACCGTGCCGCCGAGGCTTTGAATTTTTTTTTATAAATAATGAGCTTCTTAAGAAGTTTGTACGTAACTTGAATCAGTAGTCAAACATAAAGAAATACAAGTGACATTAATTGAACTATACATAACAACAAAGCCGGGCAGGACTATTGTGACAAGCAAAATGTTGTTAAGTTTTTCTATTAAGAAATTCTTAGAAGTAGCGCCGAGTAAACGTACTCGCTTCTTACTATAAAAGAAAGGTATATTATGAATTACGACTATAGTCCGACAACTTACTTAAGCCTTGTTCATATACAAAATTCAGAATTTTGAATATTTGTGACCCGCTTGCGTAGCTAACGGTGCACTGTTTTATACAGCAAGTTTATATGTTCATACACAAACTTATTCATCACACTATAGTTAAATTTGAATGTGAAGGTATCAAGTTGTCGGACTATAACAACAACAGCTACTTCATTTCATATATACATACATTGATTAATTAATTATACTGCAGTTAAATGTTAATACAAAGACTACTAAGCTGTCGTTTTATAGTAATAATATTTGAAGGCGTATAGCGTATTGTAATAGTGATGTACACGTAGAACAATAGCACGAGAAATTATGTACAGTTGTTAGCGCAGTGTCGACATTCAGTAATTAAACCGGACACAGTCCACAGAACATCGGTTGTAGCGGGTTCAGCGCAACAGCGCTTTGCACTTCACAGATGTTGCAACAACCAAGGACTACTCAGATTGTAAAATTGTAATATTGGTTGTCCAATGTCTATCTGTAGGACACGGAAACCTTTTATTACGTACTACTGCAGTGTGTTACGTAAAATGTGCGATTGATTTTTCGGTAATAAAAAAAAAATCATCCAACCCATTAATGTCCCACTGCTGGGCAAGGTTGGACCTCTGGTCCTTCCGTAATGTGGGAGGGGCTAGGCCTTGAGTCCACCACGCTCGCCAAGTGCGGGTTGGAAAAACTTTTTATTTCTTAAGCGATATGTGCACAAATTTAAACTTAGTGAACTTTACAGTGCAATGCATGATACAAATAAACAGCACTAAAAGTAACGAGTTTCGAAAGTAACGAGATAAAGCTATGCACTATGTCCCCACCATTATCAATGAAGAAGTTATTTATGCTAGGTCTTAAAATCAACTTACGCCCGTAAAGTTACCAAACATGCCTCCAGGGCCCATACAAGTAATCATTTCATTGTAAGAGGTCAAAACATCCACCTGGAACAATATAACATTTAGAAGCAAGAAGGCACTAGAAGTAAAGCTTGCTACACACAATTCGGTTCGGCATAACCGGGCGGCCAAACCAAAAATGTGTAAAAGAACCCGATCGACACTAGTCGACTCGGTTTGGTTGTTCGATACATATTGCCGAACCGAACGTGCGGGATCGAATACGTATGTAGCAAGCCTAACCACGAAACCGCTAAAACAGAAGAAAATATTCACGATGTCTTTCAACAAAAATCTCATGTATTCTTGTTTTTAATAAAAACCTACTGCTATACTCGAATGAACGGTGTAATATACAAAAAAACCTTTCTTATTCTTCCTGTTCAGTGAGCCGACATGTCCCGGGAATACATAAAATACCCGATCACTTACCTTGAACGATATTTGACTTGAAAGATTGACTGTGGACACGGACTGTCTTGTAATAAAAAATATCTATGAATATAAATAAGTCATGTATAACTTACGCGGTACTATGTTTCTGAAATGGAGCGTAAGTTGAAGTTTTAACATACTAATACGTTGGAAAAGGAATATGGTTTTATTTTTAGCGTTACAACGAGGGTAAATGCACCGGTTGTTGTGTATCAAATTTCGCTTTGTATGAAAAATGAAATATTATGGTAGTTATTTTAGGACTGGTTGTGTGGCATGTCAATGATAAAAACGCTAATAAACTATTAATAGTCCATAAAAACTAGCTTCAGATCCCGAACATTCGCATATATTCCATACCATTCCCACACAAAAAATATATACCTCAATCACACGCAACTGTAAAAGGGTACATATACTATGGGTTCAACATTCGTTTGAACCGATTCCCACTTCAATAAGCACATTGACAAATGGCGATCAAAAACGTTTTTCGCATTCGAGAACCATTTATTTTTTGATCCGAGTGTGAACTTTTCATAAAATCTAAAAATGTATTACACACGAGAATCTGCCCACGACTTTATACGTGTGGGAAGATTTCTCTTGATCATCCGGATATATCCGGATATATAATAAATGTATCACGGGTTTTTCAGATATAGTTTAAATCTATTTATGTATCCATTAGAAGTATTTATAAGTTTAAATTCGGTAGTTCTAGAGATAGATTCTACAAAATATACTCGTTTATTAAACAGTACGTACCTTCCCTCGATATATGATGTAGATGTAAGACTGTATATCCCTGCACTGTATGACAGTGTCGCTTCTGAGGAAGTACATTTCGTGCAAATGCTGTGTGATGACTCTGATGAAGGATCTATCCACGTTGCCGAATAAAGGCACCTCGCGAAGCGCGCGCTCGTACATGAACACTAACGTATCCTCCATTAGAGCCGAGTTCAAGCGCCGACATATTTTCTAAGGAACACAAAACACTATCTAAATAACGTGAATGCATAATATATGGGTACATTTTGGTAGATGGAGACTGCTATCTCGTTTTGTGGTATTACTAAAATATCATCATTCAAATAGGATGTATGTGACACGGGGATATTTATTTTTACGAAGAGATTTTGCGGAATAATAGATGTGGTATTACATTTCATAGGAACAGATTATTTTGTTGGGTAACTAGAAAACCAATGACAGCTTAATGGAATCAATATTTTCCGATGAAAGTGCAGATCAACACACACTCCTTCTTTTTTGGAAAACACGTGTTCACTGGACTATCACAGTCTTTTTTATGTGAAGTGAACAAAAACATGATAAAAAGTGACTTAAAAGTGCTTAAACATGATATTAAGTACTCAACGTACTTAACTGGGAGAAAAATAGTAACATGTTCCAATACCACGCTCTAATTTTTTTTCTGACTTATCAAATTTGAAAAGCGTCAATCACAAAACAAACACAATATAGTTGTCAAACAAACCATAACATAATACAATGGAAATATTAATTAAATAATCCATCATCGCAACTACGGTGACCGGGCTGGCGGTGGGTAATTTAGTGACAAAATGATGAAGCGACTCCACGACCCGCACCTGTCACCTGAAACCACCTGCGGCCGTAATATTACTAACTGATAGAGGCATCGCTAAATCAACTATATACTACTACTATATATTAACTAAATATAATAAAATCACATAATATTATAATGTAAGGTCAATGTTATTCGATAGAAACGTCGGGTGAACAAATAAGGTATCATAAGCCTTTAATTTTCAATCGCATTTAAGACCCGCATTATAATATTATGTGTACAAGTCGCTAGAGTTTAAAAACGTTATAATAAAATCATTGGAAACCTCAAGACCTTTTTTTATAGTGATGAAATTATTGTTTCTATGTCACTCAAGTTTGCACTGAGGATATGAGTGCTGTGCTACGTACATTTCACAATATAATATTATTGTACATTCAACGCACTAAAAAATATTCTATCACCGCAAGTTACAGTTGTTTTTTTTTTTAAATGACCATTAGTATAATGTGAAAAATATTTGTTCCAGTAAGAACACTAATAACGTAATCCAGTACGAAATAAATGAATTATTCAAGCATTTTAGTTCACACAAAACAAATGTATCAACGTGAATAAAAATAGAGGTAAACAAATGTTCGCCAGATAACAAATATTTTACCACAGTGGCCGTCAGAGCTTCAGCAGAATTAATGTATGCGCGTTTTTCATAAAAAGTGCATAAAGCAATATTTCACTACCACGGAACCAGAGCAATAGTACCTACTCGATGTTTTACGCCGTAAACCAAAATCCAGTATTGTTTAACACGCAAAACATTGAGTTAATTATTTTAACAAACCTGTGGATTACTTCCGTTAGTTCTCTTCCATACGTATTCAAAATATTTCAATGTTTTCGCCGTGAGCATTGGATCCACGTTCTCCTGGTACAGAAAGTTGGCCAGGTCGTTTGTTTTTTCCTATAAAACAAACGAGGACGGAGCTCGTTAAAACTAATATAATTACTGTACTGGAACTACGAAGTCGTAATATTTTTAATGACGAAACTTCAGTCGTAATACGCAGTACTACTACTAACAATATGGTATTTTGGTCTTTAATTAGATTTTGTTCACAACACTCTGGTATATTTCACTATTTTTGTAAGAACCCTACTCGTATTGTCTATAAATATTGGCCCGGCTTAATATCCGCTTTCTGTATAAATAAGATCATTTCCCTTTTATATGAAAGCTGTTCTATTATGGAGTATTGATTTCCTTTCATATTGGTTTATTAACTTTTTAGATATTTGATCGGCTTTGAAGGCAATTGAAATATCGCTTACATCGCAATAGGAAACAATACTGAATAAATATTTTATTTAAGAGATTCAACCTCCCTATTCGTTATTTAATTTGGGTTTCTTTTCCTTATTTTTCAGACAATGGTATACTTTCCTTTATATTTTGTATAAAGTGTTGTAATGGTTTCAAAATGTCTGTGGCTTTAAGTGGTATCCTAAATGCGATTACTTTTTATTCGTTACAATGAGAAGGTACAATAGCTGGCAACCGTTAATGCCCCACTGGGCGAGAACCTTTGGCTCAAGTTACCCGCAAAACGAGATAACCACGGCAATTACAGCCTATACACGCGTATTCATTATATTTGAACGTCGCCAATTTCATAATAATCGTAACGAAAGCGGAATTATTTCGATGTCTAATTTAGGGAATAATGAAACAAAGAAACCGTAGTTCCTTTTTCACTTTTTGTTCCTTTTTAGTTCATTGTTTAAGACAAAGGTTAATTAATTATTTATTAGCTTAACTTGGTTCGTTGAAACTTTACAACAATCATTTGTTTACAATGTATAAATAAATTAAAAAGTATAAGTAAGTATATTTCAACACTCAATCGGAAAATAAAGCGTAGAGAGAAAGATCAAATTAGTACAAATATCGCATAATTTAAAAACTTTACAACATTACTAACATTATGTTCTAACAAGGCACTAGCAGATGCCGACCTAGTAGATGCCACATATCCGAACATGAACGCAAAGTAAAGGAAGCCTGTAATCTTCAAACACATCACCAGCCACACATCCACTTTGTTCCACACTATTACTGGAGTACATCCTAGACCTGAGAACATAATAACTATGTATTAAGATGATTATCGGGATTAAATGCGTCAAATCAAATTAATTTTAGCAACAAAGGACAATACCAGCATATTCTGCTTATTATAATTAAAGCTAAGTAATAGATATTATCTCTATTAACTGACTAATACATAATTACAATTAGAGCAGAATTCGACATTGTATTTTGCACAATACAACGACTATAGATCACGTTAAGATATTTATATTTAATAGTAGGACTAGCGGCCGCTCGCGATTTCGTGTACGCGGTCTTTAGTTTTCCCATTTTTATAACAATTTTATTGCTGATCATTCTTATAAAAGATTTACCCCTTTGGGATGGAATTTCTAAAAATCCTCTCTTAGTGCTTCTGTACATTTCCTAAGGAATATTTATACCAAATTTCATCTTTCTACGCTCAGTAGTTTCGGCTGTGCGTTGACCATCATTCAGTCTTCATATCATCAGATACTTTCATATTAAATACGTACCAATAAATATCTCGTAGACCCAGTAGAATGTGCGAGCGTATACCTCGTATGCATCTAAAACAAAGTTACCACAAATTGTAATAAACAAATAATTTACACTCACATGTATCATAACCTTATTACACAATATTGCACTAGGAGAGAATATTTATGGAGGCCTGGAATTTAACTATGCATCCTTAGGCGGCTTTTCCACCAGAGATGCACTAGGTGAGCGAAGCGGTACGCGAGAGAAAAATCACCAGTAGGAACTTGGCCTATTATATATTCTTAACTGTGCGCAGCTAATCAGTAATTATATAAGCTGAATGTTCTCTTGCTCTTTCCACCTTATAATAAGAAATATAATTGTGTTAGGACTGAGTGCAGCCTCGAAATATGCTTTCTGTCAATTTACATATAATAGGCAATTTTAGATTAATAGTGCAAGAAAAAATATTAATATTTTGTAAATAAGAATGAGATCATAAGCGCCCGTTTATATTTCGCCTCATTCATACTACGGTATTAAAGTATACTTTATACGATATCATTTTATCAAACTATACAGTATTATTGGGCTATTATCGGTAACACAAAAGAAATTAATAGCACGGCCAGTCCACAACCTGTAAGTGACACTTGTTTCTGTATTTTATGCGGGTATTTAAATAGCTTTAGGCTAAAACCTTTGGAAAGCAATATATTTACTGTAACACGTAAACGTTTAAATTAATAAACGAGTAGATATACAAGTAAACAGTTAAAATATAATTATGTTGACGTACGTTAATCAAATTAATAATTATGTCTACACGAACGGCTAGAATATTTAATAAACTAATTATATTCAGATCAATAAATTGTTAATAAGTCTAATCAAAATAAAATTATAAAATACTAGTAAATTACTTATAACGCCTACGCCTGTATAAAATTCTTCGTTAGTCATTATTTTCGCTAGAAGAAAAATGTTTCAAGAGATTCCTAGCCCGAATGAAAAATGTAGCACATTTTTATTCACTAAACGATTATTCATCGCTTAATGCCTGACAAGAGAAAGTAATGAATTTGGACAGCTAATTGTTAAGCCAGGACAAAGACCCCTTGCTTTATTAACCATTACGTTAAACAAACAACATTATAAACTTAAAATCACGCCTTTGTCCCATAGGAGTTGACAGAGTATAAAAAAACGCCGCTTGCTACGATCCCTTCAAACTTCCTTTGCTTCATCGTCCATACTTGTTGCTATACAGGACCGATTACGAAGTCTACACAACTAGCCTTTATGACAGACATCACCGATATGATACGTGTATGTCTTTCAAGGGCGTCCTCTCCCGGCATTTCCATTTACTACTGAACAATAAATTTTATTCGCTGTTCTACATGACCAAAATCAAACAATATTATTAAGTACTAGCCGACCCGCGCAACTTCGCTTGCGTCACATAAGAGAGAATGGGTCAAGATTTTCCCCGTCTTTGTAACATTTTTTATTGCTACTCTGCTCCTATCGGTTGTAGCGTGATGATATATATCTTCGATAAATGGACAATCTACACTGAAAGAATTTTTTAAATCTGATCAGTAGTTCCTGAGATTAGCGCGTTCAAACAAACAAACAAACTCTTCAGCTTTATAATATTAGTATAGATAATATTAGTATAGATTAGAAATTAGCACGAACTAAAATTTCATACTTACATGTTAACCTATTTACATTACTCATTTTCCATATAGAAGTGCAATTAACTAGTACAAGAGTCGAAGTTTCTCCGAGATACGTTTCACACGAGTTGCCGAATATGAAGGCCGCAGCCAAGTTGACGATGGTGACTGCGATTGGCAGGAACTTTACAAGCACTGCCAGCGGGTTCACGCGCATTATGTCACTCTCCCAGTACGAGAAAGCACCTGTTATTCGTGTTACCTGAACAAAAGAAATGTTTGCTGAATGCTGTAGGGCTACCACGTGATCGGACTATAGTAGATGAAATTCCTTATAATAAAAAAAACATCAATAGTCTATATAGATTTTTAGAATCTATTATGCTACTACATAATACACTCCTAAAAATACATCATTTGAATTAGTGCATCGGCTTAATACCCACTAACACCAACATAATTGTTTAGCACAAAAACGGTGACGCAGTATAGTAACGCAACATATTTTTTGCCGTCTGAAAATCAAAAAACTGAAAAATAACTACAAATCTTCAGTAAAGTTTTCATTGTAAGTAAGTACAACAAAGAAATTAGTGTTTTATAATTTAAATTTAATTCATTTTTAGCTAATAATTAATTTTACGAATAGAAAAATAACTGCGTATTGTAACCGTTTTTGTTTGGTAAAGTCTGAATCCCAACATTATCCCGAGATTACCGTATCAAGTAGAATCCCTACAGGTACCGGTTTTGTATTGTGCCTAGACTAGATACGATTAGAAACTCTTTGTTATTTGTATTGTGCGTATCGTCTCCTCTTTTTGTTGAGCAAGCGATTCAACGCCTTTTGTGTGAGCCAGCCGACGGGTATCCTACTCTATCACGTACAATGTTTTGTTACAAATACCCATATCATACAAATATTTGTAATGTTAAAATACAATAGTAATATTTTGTGGAGAAGTTCCTGGCCGCAACTCAATTTTTGGGCTTAAAATCTCGCAGTTTTCCAATACTTTTCAACAATACCAAATTTTTCGCAATTATAAGTAAATAATAAGGTTTAGACATTATTATAAGAACATTTTCTTTTAGCAACAAAATAATAATATGCAATACGTACGTTGTTAACTTTACATACAAACAATTTTACGCCGTTGTTATAAATAAAACCATAAATATATAAACTAAATTGAAATATTTAGTTTAAAGCTTTACACTAAACAGGGTTCAATAGAGGACATTTATAATTGGCTCTAATTAATTAATTTATAATATTTGGTTTGAATTTAATTTATACAAATATCTAAAATGCGAGAACGCTTACAAAACGTTTGTGCTAATTATTTACACGTACATACATATGTGTTTTAGTTTGTGTGATAAATTAAAACAATCGTAAAGCATATAATTATTCATAGACTCATAGACTTTCATAATCTATGGCGTCTTGTACCAACACGAAAATGCTCATAGATTTAAAAATTATTGCACTGATATTCTTCTACATGTATTGATATTTTGCAAAAAAATATCGGGTTCTGAAAGGGTAACGTAATAATTGTAAAAGAAGTTACTAACACAAAGTATCCTATTGATTCTGTACATATCCAGTTCCGTGTTATCGTTCAGAATAATTCGAACCTGAAAATAAAAGCTATGAAAATAAAAATATAAAGGCTCAATATACTTGTGTTCTTACAAACAAATGAAACTAAACGATTTAATGTTACTTAATAATGGCAAATCATAGTGGAAGTCTTACTAATACATTCTACATAGGTTATCTTAACAGAAAAACTCAAAATTTATTGTCAGAAAAACGAACTCTGATCCCTTGAATTGCACCCGTAAACCAATTTCCTTACAGGTATTTGGGGATAAAATTGAATAAATAGTCTTACAATACTTACCAATTGTTCAAAAGGAAACACGCAAAGGAAGTCCCACAAGAAGGCACCTTTCAAATACCGTGACACAGTCAGTAACGGATGTGTGATCAACAACGACTTCTCATTGTAATAGGCCACGTAACCCATCACTAGGAGGTCTATGTACGAGAATACGTCCACCCAGTTGTATGAATTACCATGCAAGTAGTGTTTTGTCTGAAATTAAGACATGTATAATATAAAGTAAGAAGTAAGTTCAACTGAAGTCCAAGGCTTGAAAAATATTTGAAACCCTTTTTTTCTTTAAAAGAAACAATGACACGTTACGTTACTTTGATGAATGAGAAAACTCATTTCTGCTTTTGCCGTAAACACTTATCCTAAACCGGGTCGAGTTGTCGTAGCATTACTTATAACTTTAGTATTCATTCTATTATTGTGCAGTGTCAGACAGTATAACATACTTACAGCGATAGCATAAGGAATAACGATCATGTAAAACACGGCGAGCAGGAACCGCAGAGTACACCAGAACTTCAAGAACATTCCATGGGGAGTGATGCATCCCGGCAAGAATATATACCTCACATGTCTGCAGTGCAAACGAAATATCATTCAAGAATACCCACCAGAATAATATTTTAACCAATGTCTGCCTAAAATATGTGCCAGCGCTAACCGTATTTTCTAGAAATATGTTTAAACATCTTTCATGTTGGATGTTAAGATATTTCCGAATAAATTAGGCGATTTGTAACGGATATTAAAGGCAAGCTAAATTAATGTTCTCGTCGAAAATTACATATTCTGGGAAAGGGTGCGAGATTTATACTTGTTTATATCCGCAAAGCCTTATAATCTTGAACATTTACGTTTAAGATTATTACTGAAACTATGGACAACTGGAAGCTTTATTATTTACAGTTTAGACTGATTATTCATTAGCTTTAGTTAATAAAATATCATAAATCAGTTACCTAAGTACTCCTAACTTATCAAACGTGTTCACATAATGGTCCCTCTCTTCGCGACTGGTCAGCAGAACGAAACTTTCCTTTATCTCGCGCTACAAACAAATCAGCCGTTGTAACAAGTGCGTGGTAAAGTTGTGCGTCGATTAATTCAATCTCGACTATTTACCGCTATCCTGTTTGTTTTGACGTCGAATCGACCGGTCAGGGGCTTTCCTTCTTCGTATGCGGCTGCTTGACGTTTCATTTCTTGGCTGTCTATAACCTGAATAAACACGGGAAAAAGATAAGGTCTACTTTATGTTTTCCCGTGGGAAAAAGGTAGGATATTAAGTAACTAAGCTGTTTTAGTAATAACTTCGCATTTGATTCTGTTTCTATTTGACTTAACTAAGAAACGCCTCAAGTTTATAAAAGTTCAATTTCAAACTTAAAAATTTTTTTTAAGACTTACTTACACGGGTAAACATTCTACCTGCAGTCTACAAAACTATTACACACAAAAACGATACACACATACCTTAAGAATATACGCATACCATAACAGAAGGTAAGGCCCAAAAACCAAGCGTGCATAACGTCTTTTCTTCCGCGAAATGTAATTTCTCAATATTGGCAAACATTAACGAGTGCGTACCGAATAGCAAAAATACACACAAGATGCCAAAGGAAATTGACGAGCGTACTTTCAAAGTAATCGATGAGGAAAATCAAGTTAAAAAGTTAAGAGTTTATACTGAAATTGTGTTTGGCAAATGTAATTTTATTTTTATTTATAAAATGAGATCTTGTTTTCCATTACTTTTTAACTTACGAAATGATAACATGCCTAAAATTACAATACCTAAAATTATTATTTTCTTATTTAAAAGTGGACTTCTGCGAATCCTAAATTGGCTTACGCCATTTTACCCAAGTAGGTATGTCTTTTTGATGAAAATTCCAATATTTAAATCCAAACCTTAAACTTTCGCCATGCATGAAAATCGGTTCAGATGTTTAGGCGTGAAACTAATTAGAAATACAGACGACTTTCGTATTCATAATATTAATCTGGTTTGGTGGTTGGTAAATAGTCTATTCCTACTAAATCGGAATGCTGCAGTAAGTAATCTTCCCTATCTATGTGGATGTATTTAGATCGAATGAGTACAAATCCTTTTAATGTAACTCGTCTGCACATGTGCTCGCGTTGTAACTTTGTCGCGCAATGTGGTCATTTTGGCCTAGTTTGTGAGGGGTGCGGTACACCACACTACCACATTTGTGCTACAGTATTTGGTCCTCAAATCATTGACGTTTCAATTTAATACCTAAATATCTACTCCTATGCTACTATTAAGAAAAGTACACTATTAAATTATAATATTATTGCCGTAATCTTAGTAGACGCATTAAGATATAAAAGTTAACTAACTAAAGTCACTTCTTTTTAACACAAATTATTTTCGAATAAAACGCTTTTATCATAAAGGCTTTACAGTCATAAAACTATGCATTTACATACAAACAACTATACAGTTAGTTCATTGGTGTGCATAAATGTGTTAATAACAAAAGCCATATAGTTGATCGCATCACCTAAGCAATTCAATATTGTAGATTAAAAGTAAAGGAAAATACAAACCCAAAGCAAAAACAGCTACATCAAAATCTACGAGGCGTAACTAGCAAAACACCATCCGTCACACGCATTGTACAGTAAACAGTAGTAGCCAAGATATTAAATGCATGAATCACCGTCGTAATAGGGTGTGAAACGTCCGGGAACGTGCCCCAGCACTGCACCAGCGCGCTGTACTCCACGTGAAGGAGGATACAGTTCGTTGACGTCACTATCGTGTATACCTGTTCAGAACACTTGCTTTACTGAATACTGCATGTAATGAGCGTTGTTGTATGCAATTTCGAACAAAGGGTTAGTGTTTGTAGACTTGTTCAAAGGGCTAATTGTTATGTTAACGTGATGTATCTTAAAATATTAATGGTAATAACAGTTTCTAGTACAACTTGCTTACTAGTCATATATGGTACGTAAAATTGCTATTTATTATATTGTGTCTAGGTGAATAAAGAAAAGATTACCTTAGGAATACCAAAGAGCATTTCAAATACACCAAAATGACTGCCGGGTCCGACGCATATTTGCTTTTTACCGGTTGGATCAAAAACCTTGCAATGGCCCTAAAAAAGATTAACAAATGATTAATAACAAAATCGTATCTCCTTGGGATGTTAGTAAAATAGTCAGGGCAATGACATTCGACTCAAATTAAATCGACATCTCCAATACTAAATAACTAAACTGCACTCAGAACTTGTGAATTGCTTGGTCGTTGCCTTTACAGACAATAGGTGTCTGCTTTCTGTACTTACTTAAATCACGATACTCCTTTCAAGGGGAGTCTATTGTCTTCACCAGACTACAGCGAAATATGACGGTGTGTTTTAATCGTTTTAGACCGCTAGACATAGACTTAATGGCCAAGGAAGTGAATAGTTCAAACACATTAGCGGAGGTAGTGCTATTTCGTGGAATTCTAACTGGCGAAAAGTTTAGCGAGTGTAGTCGTAGTAGATCTTTAACGTATACAATGGCTCTGAATTTCAAAAGATCTAGGCCCCATTTTTGGACTGGTTGTGGGAAAAGCTACTTACTATACTAAACGTTACCTCCTTTCGTTAAATTTAGAAATCTTTTTCGAAAATACAAGCTTAACTTTAGTCAAAAATCTAAATAATACATACTTTTTTCAAAATGTACATGTCTCGACTTATATCGGCCGCATGTTGCACGACCTCGTTGTCAGGCAGAACTATCTTCCGCGTATTGTTCGCTACTGTCTGCAGGAAGTCACGATTGCATACCTACACAATAAATTATAATATGTCTCCTCTATTGTTCCAGAATCAAATACGGATTTTTCATTATAAAGAGCGATGTATTTTTACAGCAGTAATACGTCAACTTGGAAATGTAATAAAGTGAAGCAGAAAACATAATAATTATATTGTAAGTTTGAAGTAAAATAATAACGGCAGAAGCTGGTACGACTGATATTAAAGATGCGATTTTGATAGAATTAGTTCTCGCTAAACACACTAGGGGCGCTGATCAGATTTTTTAAACAAAATTGCTCGATAGTTGATAGTGGTAAGAAATCCCCCACAAAGTTAGATTGAAAGCCCTTAACCCAATGAATTTTCGTTCATGCCTAGCCGATGGGGCTTGGCAGGAATTGGTCGGGAGTGAATTCAAATTAGTCCAGGGATACTATTTCCATAGAGAATGCCCCAGATGAGAATTGAAATATTGTCGCACAGATTTCAATTCACCCCATTTGAGGATTAGATCGCACCTCGGCTCGCCGGTGGAAATGGCCTTTACTTGGCCAGTCCAAATTGGAATTTGAACTTTCTACGTAAATCTGTTCATAATACTAATTGGGATAATAAACCTATGTCAATAAGACTACTGGACTAAAATGGAACTGTAATTCATAATATGTAATCTATTTACCTGAAATAAGGGACAAGTAAGCAGCGTCTCGACCATTTCTATTGAACGCACTTCTTGTTGTATGTTTGCAGACATATCACTGAACAATTCTTCTGTTGATACTGAGTTGTTGTAGTACCTTGTATCACATAAAGATTTAATTCAATAATAGAATTATTTTAAAAGATTGAATTACTATTGTAAGACTAGAAAAAGTACTTCTAGGGTGACTAGTTGACTCCTCGTGATATATTATATTAATTCAATTTTGGAATAGGTTTCAAAGTCAAGCAAAAAGCAATAGTTACGCACTTTTACTTAGAAGCCTCGATTAAATCAAAATCATACATATTCAGTTGATAAATTCGATGAACAACAGGCTAGACTACAAAAAGTCTAAAACCAATTGTAATATTCCACTGTGTATTTAACACATTAGGTAAGTGTATAAGTTTCACTCACCACTGGACACAGAAAAACTTTTTCACCCGAGCTTTGATTTTTCCACTAACATGATTCACAGAAAGGAAATAGAACAACTCCCTCATGGATTCCTAGGAAAGATGGATGATACTTATAAATAAAAAACGGCGTTTTAATAAAGGAAAATAAACTAAAATGGCTGCGGAACACGGTACTTTGTCACAATACATTGTTTCACTTCAGTAGTTAAACAATAGGATAAATCTGGGTCAATGGGGAATTTAAATAAAATCAATTCCGTCCCTATCGCTCATGTTCACTGATTCAGAAGATTTGTTTAGACCGTGTTTTGTGAGACTTATTAACGAAATGCTGTTGAAACAAACAATTTTGATCGAAAGAAGAGCAAAATAAAATGTTACAAAGATCTTTTTTGTTTATACAAGCACTAAATTAAAATTGTGTAAAATTGAAATATGATATTATTATAATGTTAACTGGACAATGGATATCAATCCAAAAATTATAAAATCAGGGCACAAAAGATATCTTTTAAATGTATTCGGAGGTTTTAAAATTAAAAATGTTCACGTACCTTAAACTTTAATCTCCTTTGAGTGGATAGTAAGTAATTGCTGCAGATCCTGGCTGTGTAGAAACAGCTCAAGTATGAGCCGAGTACGTACAAAAAAATTACCTGCAACGTGCAATTTGTTCCATTTATCATTAGAGAAGAGCAATTTACAGAGCTGCCGTGCGGTTAAAGGCTTGAACACTCGATGTCAATGTTCTGTACATAATAAGATGTCGCTTGCAGTTCGTACGTTTTCAAATAATGAAATAATGTACAAAAATCACATAATATTAAATCCTTTGTTAAGTAATGAAAACAGGAATATGATCATTTGAACGAGACATAAAAAAAATCAATCATAACACAAATCTTTGAATTTTCGTTTTCCCTATGTCAAGTATAAAAGGAATATTGTTAATATACTAATCCTAGTGCTCAATACTGTACGTTGCACGTGTATCTACGTATCTTATTATCTACAGAACATTTAGTTTTATTGACCGGTGTTCGGCTGTTCCAGAATCCTTATCGTTTCCGGATCGAGTGTCTATGTAAGGTAAGAATGGAAAAGAATGGAAATAGTCGTAATGGACACCTGTTTTCTTTCTTTTTTTTTGCATAGAGACCTTACCTAGCGGTGGGACAGTAATGGGTTTAAAAAATAGATAAATACCTTTAACTAACAATACCTTCTTTTAATATAATAAATGCGACAGATTGTGATAATATATATATATTGACGTTTGTTATCCTTTAACAAATAAAATTTTACTGATTTAAATGAAATTTGGTAAACTAAAAGCTAATAACCTAGGTTAACATATACTTTTTACCCCGGGAAATCAAAGCAATTATAAAAACAATAAAACATAAGTAATAATATACCAATGTCAACCTTTTTTGTAAATCAATAAATTTTAAAGCAGCATGCTCTTTAATTCTCTTAAGATCGTGAATATAAATCATATTGAAGAATAAACAACTCTGCTCTTGTAAGCTGAGTTAAGCCGCAAACGGAAGCGGTTTTAAATATAATAGATATAAAGCTCCCCCTATGAAAAGCTAATTAATTTATAAAGAGATTTTGAAGAGGCCACATCGAGATATCAATATCTCGTTATGAAAATAAAGGGGTTCGCGGTATATGAGGATTATTGTGTAGACCGTATTATTATTTTTATTACTCTTATGCTAGAAATGTTTGCTCGTCAACCAGGGAACTCTATATACAATCTTTCAAGACTGTTTATCAGTGCTTCGGATGTCACGTCAAAGTAGGCCTCAATTGTTAATTAAGATAACAGTCGTTCAGTCATGTCAAAGGCCTTTCGGGCGGCTTATAGAACTTTAACACTAGGTCGACCAGTTGACCACTTACCATACGATAAAATAAAAAGACAACACAGTTTTTACCTACATAAAATGCAAAACAATTTTAAAACAAAAAATATCGAATAAAAATAAACGAAATAAAAAAAAAGCTTATCACAATAATCGTATTACAAAATGTAATCACAAATTCCCTTCTTTTTCATAATAAATACAAATCCCCACAGCTGGTGTGTTAAAGCGCTTTAAACTATTTGGTATAATTTATTTTTATACACCACTATTTTTACTCTACACTACCGGCACAAAAATCATTTACTGAATAAAAAGCATAATTTTCACAGACCACTATTTTTAATCCATGCTGTATTACCGGTACAAAAATCATTTACTGAATAAAAAGAAGAAAAATATGGGCATGAAACACAATATTTGTCATCATAGATTTAAATCTCAAGCTCACCTCGACTTTTAGTACTTCGATATATTACACGTGAGCTTTACCGAGCAGTTTATTTAGTACCTGCTAGGCACCGTTTTATATCTCTACGAACATTTTTCTCAAGCTAAAAGTAACTGGTATGCTAATTCAGGATTTAGTGGAAATTCTAGACTCACTTATCACAATTTACTGTAATGCCCCTATTTGTGAATAGTTTAACTATCTACTTGGTATCTCATATGTACCAAGATGTTTTTACTCAAATGGCGATTTGTGAACATCCAAAAACAGTGACTTAATTAAAATTACGAAAATCTACCACAAAATTTACCTACTGTATTGCCCGTATTTGTGAACGAAGGATCTATCGGCTTGGTATCATATTTGTAGATGTTTTAATGCAAGTGGCGATTTATAAACAAAAATAGTGACGTAATTAAAATTACAAACATCAGATCAAAATAACAATTATTTTTCATACAGTATAGTTAAGTATTACGTTAAAATTACTTTGTTCATCACGCGAATGTTTCTGTATCCATAATAATAAACAACATTAGACCTAACACATAAAAGTACATATTTACGTATGAAAGAGTGTCATCACATTGTTGCGGACCGTGTGCGTATATCGAGATATCCTCAGGGCGCACATTCAGAATTTATAATTAAATGTATGAACTTGCTGCGTTCGCCATCATACGAGTAACTCCAAGTGACGTAACATTTGAATTCATGTTTAGTTTGCGTAACTTGTTTATACAATGTGACCTTAACAGACATGGGATTTAGTTTTTTGTGATTTAAGCAAACATTATAGTATGCAATAATTGATTTAAATATTTATTATCTTTATTCGCCATAAATAGTTTAATTTTTAATTTCATTTCTAAGGCCGGAAAGTCAGGACTGACTCTAGGCTGACTCTAAACAGAGGCTATCATTTGGGTTCGATGTTGTCCATTGAGATTTGATTAAGATTTTTTTTCTACATTTCGGCACATTTTCATTACCAACGCGCAGTTATTTCACCCGCTCGACTCTTTCGCTTTTGTAGCCGTCTTAAATGATTTCAACACGCGTGTATTCGCGATTTCGTCACCATAAATCCGCAGGTAACATTGAAGTAAATTTGATGTGAACACACATAAATCATAAGCATAAAATGTCACAAACGAAAGTCAAGCGCACTTTTTACGAGACGAAACCACAGCACAAACATTGTCGTACAATAAATAAGAACCAACACCCCATAAAACTTTTTGTGCATTGTACAAAATTTCAGAGGAAAAATATATGGTTATGGTGTGAGAGGTAATGGGAAACATACGTGGGATGAAATATGAAGTGTTTTTGTATGGACGAGGAAATTTCCTCTTTTACGACATTATGTGAATATCCAAAGTTTTGGACATTGTTATGGTTTTATATGCGAGTAGTCCATCAACTGCCCGTAGCCATTTCCATCCTTTTAAATTTAAATAGTAAAACATTTGTCATCAAACTTTTGCGTGGTCTTTGTAAACTTGACACCATTACAATCTCTAAAACCGTGTCGTATTCAAAAACTGTATTCTAATAAACCTAGTAATTAAAATATAGGTCATCTCAATAAAGAGACCACACCACAAGTTGTGGGATCATTTCAACCGCTTTCTAAGTAAGAACCCCTTCTCTAATAGTGCGAAAAGAACGTAAATAATTTTAACTTACGACTACAATATCTTTTGTTCCCGGTGATATATCGGAGCTACCACTGCCGGTGAACACCGAAGTGCCGAACATAAACGCTGTCTTCAAGGGACTTTCATGCATAGCATAGTTCGTCAGGTATACTTTCGTCTCCCAGAATATCAGTTTAGACATCCATGAGGTCTGTGGAAAGCAATTTGTAATCATTAAACATCTCTGCCTGCAGAACATATGTCTCTAAAACATATTTGTGAACTACAAAGCTGTTGTGCTACTAAATTTTACTGAAACCACATTACAAACATGCGATTTACGTCATATCATTTCATCGGAGTCACTCGCTTGCAGTAACATATTGTCACATTTATAAGATTCTTTCGATTCTGACGTAGTTCCCACATTTGTAGTGGCCTGAGTATGGATAAGCAATGACATTTTATAACAATCAGTTCAGTTATTAAGCCATGAAAGCTTATCCGACCGACAGGCATTTTGTCGTATTTAAATGGTATGATTATCTAAAAATGGAGGCCAATGTAATCATAACATAATGCATCAAGCAATAACCTAACATATACGTTTACATAATCTACAGGCAATTTAGATGATAGTGTTCATTAGCCGACACATTAATTAGTTTAGTCAATGATGCAAATCACCGGATAGCACAATTTCCTGGGACACGCTGTCAGATATAAAAAACATCCAGCCCAATAAGAAAATATTACGAATATTGTGCAATATTTCACCAAACTGAGCATCTGCAAATAATTTGTCAGTATCAATAAATTTAATACAATATTTACGAGACATAACGTTTTAAATACAGAATAAATGACATTTTTTACGCAGGATATGTTTCAATTATAAACATATTTGGTTATAGTAATAAACTAAAACATCGAATGTTATATGGTTACTTACAACAATTTTCATTAAGATAAGTCTTTAATTCAGATTCTTTACTACTTTTCTTCACTCACATCGTGTAATTAAACAATACAATACGAACGTGTTAAAAGAGATCACGTGACTTCATCATCTATTGTAATACGACATATCCTTACGATGTAATCAGTGTGAGAGCCCTGTAATCTACTACAAAGGCATCCCCTAGTCCCTAGTACACAAACACCAGTCAAACAAAGAGACCGTGCCCTGAACATCCACAATACAACATAACCCTATCTAATCAGCCCACACTGGACTGCAAGTGGAAAGTTACAAAAAAATATCCTTTCAACTGATTCACATTGTCGTTCTCTGTATGTTTATTGAACTATGTTCCGCTTCATGGAAATATGAACCTAGTGGTTAGCATGCGCTTTTTTCTCTCTATTTCTACACCTACATAAAGGAACCTTTGAAAAAGCCAGGCTCTGTTTAATTACGTTTCGGAGAACAGCTAAATATTTTTTAATACACGTTACTAATTGCTTGCATGAAAGTAGTATATCGTGAAGCAGAAACATTTTAATGTAAATTTACAGTAAAAAAAATGTTTTTACCTTCACTGGGCTATCGAAGTTGCTAGCCCACTTGTCGAGGTAGTCCCAAATGTGCCACACTTGTACCGTCGGGATCAACTTCGCCACTTGTCCGGCAACCGTCAGTCCTTGACCGTCTAACGTATCAGTAAAGATGTATATCGGGAATACTGACAGAATGTCCAAATAAAAGCCAATACAACCCATTTTCACTTCAGCTATTTCTCTTACCGTTTCTTTTCGTTTATTCTAATAAAACAAATAAAAGGATTAAATACAATGTAGAATAAAAACGGAACACAAGCAAACGAATCTGTAATTTTACACAGTAGAATTTCTTCTCGCAGTGGATCCGTTTAACAAGAGGAAATTTCCGTAAACGTAAAATTTTCCAGTAATAAAGACGTTCAGTGTGTACTCTAGATAGTTTGCAGTCTACAGAGAATTTATAAGGGTAAAATCCACAGACCTAAGTTTAACTAATGCTTCGATAACTCTTCTATTAGTAATCCTATCTAATTAAATAAGAATAAAATGATAGATCTTTGACAATCTTGATCAAATGAATAAATGTCAACTCTCTACAGCTAAAGTTTCTCGTAGTTGCTACACCTTATGCGCTACGATAAGTGCTACGAATTGCTACGAAGAAAACAATGCTCCGATACACTTGTCAACCCACCTAACAATTATATCAATCACATGCATGGTCCTTTTTGATTACCAAATACATTATTACGTCATTCAAATCAATGTGATTGTAAATCAAATCTCGGTCCGTCGTTAATCGATTTGAATTAACCAAGTACACGCAAAGCTTTGTATGGTTTGATCCAATCAAGCGAGCGTCTTTGTGAGCCTCAATAATAACAACAATAGCATTAGAACGGTTAAGTTGGTACCGTTTGTAGTATTGCCGTGTGAGGAGGTATTTACCTTTGTAATAAGTTTTTATGTTACTAATATTTTCGTTTGTATGAAAATATATTTGAGCAAAAGAAAATAGTAGTGCCAAATATGTAATAATACTAAATAAAAGCAAATGTCTACATATATATTGAGTACAAAGTATACTATATCGAAGCCGTATAAGAGGAAATAGAAACGTTACATAAAATGAGGTTAAAATTGTTACAATGTACCCTATATAACTCAGACATTTAACAATTTTCTAAGCAAACTGTAGTTCGAAAACTAAAGAACAGGTAAACTAATAATATTATAATAAATAATAAAGTGGGTAGGCAAAGTGTTTGTGTATTTTTCGTGTTGAAACTTTGGAGTACCGAGCAAAGGCAAATATTTATTTAAACACCACGTGACCCAAACAGAGGTATTGCGAGTTTAGGCTGAGCGGCTAAATCCAGAACCTTACAAAATATGATGTATTTTATTTTGCTAAAACATACTCGAATACCTCTATTTTAGTACTTTTATCAGAATTCTTTAAACTTATATAAGGATTAACTATAGATGATTTAATGCATACAGATTATACCAGTGGCTAACCTTTTACTTGGTGAATAGTTAAAAAAGAACTAGTAATAAAATTTGTGAATCTCTTCTGTTTTACGGAAGCACGTAATTAATTCAGAAATATACCTAATGTAAAATACACTGGATTAATGTTTATAAAAATTCAACATATTTCGTTTCTTACCTTTACAATAATTGCAGTAGTGAGTTGTATATAAATGTTCAGCATCAATCCAGCAATGACAATGGATGTTATGGCCTTCTCTAAATTAGACTGGTAGTCCTCAATTGCACTGTACGGTGCCATGATACACACGTATAGTACCATTACGAAGTGGCCTATGTCGAACATCCTTGTCTGAAAAAAACATATTTCGGGTACGTTAGTATACATTGCGTTTTAGCTTTACCCCAGTGGGACACAGATTGTTTGCTGTCATGAAATAGATTGCATTTTTTGTCAAAAGCCAGGGCCCATAATTTCTTTTACAGTTTTCTGTTACTTTTGGCAATATACCAATCCCAACTTCAGTGGTTTATACAAAGCAAATTGTTAGTCGATATATAAAATCGAAGCGTGCCATACACTTTCAGAAGCAACCGGAACAAAAACAAAGAGTAGCACTTCCAACCGGAAACAATGGACTACAAATTTATAAAAAAGAATATTGCATTGCTGTTATTTTATTTGTATAACCAGCCAATTTCATCACAGAATGAAATCGTAAAATTGGAAACGAAGCACCCGAAGCACTTTTGCAAGCGACTGCGCCAGTTTGTGCATACGCACAGAATAATGAATAATTTATTTACAATTTAAATTAAGGGTATCTTTGTTTTATCAAAAGTATATAAAACAAAGTGTTGTCAACCGCGGCTGGGAATTGCCAGCGTGTTGTATAATTATTGTCATTTTCCCCAGTTCAATAAAATAATGCGGTCTGCCTGCATACATTTGAATACAAAAGTATTGTTAAACGATGCAAAATAAATGCCATTTTCTTTTCCTTACAATATGGATATGAGCAGGAAAAAATGGATTTTAAGAAGTGGAATTGGAAAAGATCGATTTTAATATTAGACATCAATTTTATAAATTCTAAAATGACTAAAATCCTTATTACTCTCGTCTTTGGCGGCCTCACGAAACTGGCTCATATGTAAATATTAATATTGCTCAAGCTGTTCACATACCCATATTTATCCAAACATCTACACGCTTGTTCTCACATAACAACGACTGTTACAAAGTACATACGAAGTCGGTGTCAGGCATGAGGATCCAGGGAAAGTTGGACGTCAAGCAAATGCGGGGCACGTCGATAGTGGTCACGTTGGACGACAATTGATACAACTCCAAGTATTCCGTCGTGAACTTTGGCTGACGTTTGTTGTTCTCGTCTATTTAAACAAAATAATGTATTATTTGTATGGGAATGTTCATAAAATATGTAATTAAAAGCGTTTTGAATGACCTTAAAGCACAATTCTAACTAAATATTTCGACTCTTCTCGAATATTTGTGTTCGTTGATAAGTAAATAAAATAAACAATATTGTCTCCTTTTAATGTATCTACACAAGTATATGTTTGAAAGCATGTGAGTATGCTTATAACTTGGTTACCATAGTACAAGCTCGGCTTTGTTTCAAATGAAATCACCGTGAGAGAGTTGTCTAGTGATATTTATTTATTATTATTTATTTTCTGTGAAACTAAACCTGTCTTGGTACCTCCTAGTCTTTGTGTAATAACAAAACAAAACATTATGAAAGCATCCTAATATCTCATTTTATACGGATCCCATTAAATCTTCTAAACAAAAAGATAAATATTACTCCACTTGAGTCGATAATGTAATACAACGCCGCCTCCTCCCGTATAATTTTAAAAGAGCAATCTCATCTAAGATTGCCTTGATACGTAAACGTTTTATCAGCGTTCATCATTTCTCTGAAGATAATGCGTAATAAAAACAACACAACAGAGTCGCTTCATGAAAATTCATATGAGAATATAAAACGGCTGAGATATTGAGTACACAATATCAAGATTATACAATAAAAGCTTATTTGAGAAAGTGTCTTAACGCTTCCTTCAGTATTTAATATACTTGGGAGTGATTGGAGAGGATTTTGTATAAGTATGTATAAAAATGTGAGATGTCTTTTGAGGGAGATGTATCATTAAATCTTCTTCTTTTTGCAATTTCTTGCGCACCTAGCTTCTTTTTTTGCTATTTGTGTATTTTAAATCGGTATGAATAATTTGCTTAAAGGAAACACAACGCAAGACTTTAGCAAAAAACAAGCTGCCGTGACGTTACTTATCACGTGCAGCGTGTTGTGTGGAGTAATACCTTATTACAACAACGATTTTCCTGAGATCACGATAATCGTAGAAATAAAAAGATAATTCCGAGATAAAATACTTTATTCAACAATGAAACACCCCCGCGTACTTCTATATTTTTTCAATAACAGTAAGTGAAAGAAAATTAAGACAGAAACACAAAAGAAACAAAAACGCTTACCAAATGGCACGTTCGCAACGAACCAAAAAAACAGCCCAAAGTAAGTTCTAACAAGAAAATAGAAATAGTATTACCTCTATAATACATGTGAGAGTCGTCCACAAAAGTGGGGTCTTCTTCCTCGACGCCCGCCAAATTGTCTTTGAGCACTTTCATGGGGCGGTACCGCGTACGAATTAGCCTCGAGTCTCCTTTATCGTACTCCTCTATTGCCATCTAGGGAGTCGGTTTTATTTAACTTTTAAGGATATGTGTAAGGAAATGAACTTGTGTTTAGCTACTAGTGCTTTGAAAGGATTGGGAGCGAGTATTTGCCGTTCCAAAAAGACAAGTGATACAGTCGGTGAAATTAAAAGTTGTGGAAATGTTCGATCGGATACATGTGAAGCTATTGTATTCGGGCTGATTTTATACGAAGCACAAAGAAGCGTTATTTATCCAAGTAGTAATAAAATTCCATACTTAGAAAAAGTTCAATATACTCTACATA
The DNA here is from genome assembly GCF_050436995.1 of Anticarsia gemmatalis. NCBI lineage: Eukaryota > Metazoa > Arthropoda > Insecta > Lepidoptera > Erebidae > Anticarsia > Anticarsia gemmatalis. Next base: position 5,134,140 of record NC_134752.1, read on the forward strand.
AAATAAATCTTGGTGAAAAATTTATCATTGTTGTGATACTTAATAGTAACTTTCTTTACCTGTCTAGCTTTAGTTTTTTCAAGTCTGAGGCGTATTTTCTGTAAAATAATTTCTTCCATAGCCGGGTGTTCGGCTATAGCTCGCATAAAGTCAGTCCTGCGTAGAACCTACACCAAAACGAGATGAGCTATACATACGTCATACGTCTAATAAATAACTTAACATTGGCAAATGGTTGGTTACCTAAGCATGAAACCTATTCGTTCTTAAATAGTAGATTTTTAAACAGAAATTAACAATTCCATTGCTGTTGCACTCCAGCCATTTGAAGGAATATACAATCAAAATAAAATATACCCACTAATTAGTACTAACAATTTAAGGCAAAAATATAAAATTTGCCTATATTCAATGAATGGAAGCTCTACGTAGAATTATTCATAAACAGCCTTATAAACAGAGATAACCTGCCACTGAGTATAAAAACGTTAAGTCAAATCTCCTAAGCAGATTCACACTCATAAACTGAAAAGCCGAGTTAGCCCGAATGTTAACGTACAAAAGCTTAAGTCACAACATTTCTATAGAGCGCTGCAACTAGTTGGCGAACTTGCCTGCAGTTCCACGTAAGTGGCCGCCTTCACGGTAACTTTGGACGGGATCGAGTAGAACAGGCTCAACTCGCCTAACACCTGAAACGTAACAATTACTGTTTGTCGAATCCAGTTTGGTGGAGAAGCTTTGTTATTTAGAAGCACGTTTCTGCGATAGATAAGGAATATACTCTAAATACTTATAATATAAGTAAGGATCGTGCCAAGTGACGTTCTCTTGTCTCTGTTAGACAAAGACAAGAGAAGGGGACCTATGAGAAGAAGGCGTGATTTTATGCATATATGTATATTGCAATGTATCATAAAATGCATATTCTAAGTACATACTTAGAATATGCATTTTAAGGTATAAACTCCTTATAATATCACAATTGAATTCATAATTTATCTCAAAACTCTCGACCTGATCAGCAAATGTACGTATAATATGTATAACATATGATAAGTTTACCAGTTGCCATTTCCGAGAACTCATGAATCGCATCGATTTAATGGAATGTTGCCTGAATAGTATAGCTATATTAGATTAATAAAATTTGAAGTTAATTTATTAACATCATTAATGTAGTTATCGCTGCTATACACTCACTAGCGAATATTGCAGCTAGCAAAACATTTTAATATATGTTATAACTATATATTTTATCAAATAACTTAAATGTTTGTAATGTTATATACTAGTGTATTTTGACAATAACCATTCTATTTGTTAAATAAATATATTTTTTATCTACCTCGCCTGCTATTGTGACTAACATTGATAACGGCGAAACGTGTATTTCATACACCTCTACCTAAACCTTCGAGCATAAATGGCGTGATATTCTATATGAACTTTCTGTCTACTTTGAAAAGTCTTTGAAAAGACAACTCCCGCACTAAGAATTGCTCTTGTGTCGCGGGGACTTTTACAAACATACAAACAACGGACACAAAGCACAACCAGACCCGAAACAATTATTTGTGGATCGCACAAATAATTGCTCCGTGTGGGAATCGAACCCACGACCTCCCAACGCAGTAGTGTTGGCGTGGTGACCTAAACCACTGCGCCACGGAGGCAACTATTTGTTAAATAAATATACTTTTATCTACCTCGCCTGCTATTGTGACTAACATTGATAACGGCGAAACGTGTATTTCATACACCTCTACCTAAACCTTCGAGCATAAATGGCGTGATATTCTATATGAACTTTCTGTCTACTATTTGTTAAATAAATATATTTTTTATCTACCTCGCCTGCTATTGTGACTAACATTGATAACGGCGAAACGTGTATTTCATACACCTCTACCTAAACCTTCGAGCATAAATGGCGTGATATTCTATATGAACTTTCTGTCTACTATTTGTTAAATAAATATATTTTTATATACCTCGCCTGCTATTGTGACTAACATTGATAACGGCGAAACGTGTATTTCATACACCTCTTCCAAAACCTCCGGTTAAATCAGCCATGATATTATGTATGTACCTTTATCTAAAGCTACGAAAAGCGTACAAAGATATAGAATCTATAGTTCAGGTTCATGTACTAACAGTGCCTTCCTTAAAAGCGATGACAGGACTTTCATTATCTTCATCGGAGAGCATTTCCACGACGCCTCGCTTGACGCAGATCATGCCGTACTTCACCACTCCCTGGCTCCAAATGTGCTGACCTTCTAGGTACAACTCGTGGCGCATCAGCAATGATATTTGACGCATGAACGATTCCTCTATAAGAAACAAAAAATAATGATACATATTTATTCACTTAAGAATTCTGGGTAGGTACATCTAAAATCATCATGAAAGATTACTAGGCACTACCTTAATTTTTTTATTCTAAAATGTTGTAAATCGAAATATAATTAAGACATTTTTAAGCATCCATTGTAAATATATAAAAAACGGCTGTTTGTTTTCCTATAGAAAAAATATAATGTCAAATATAAATATTTATGCGACAATGATTCAAACGACCTTGCGATATTAATTTGATGAATTCTAGAAAGTATTTACAATAATAATGGTTTCAAACAAAAACGTTAGTACACAGTCATTACTAAGAATTTACTAAACAACAGAATTCCGTTTAAGTCAACTTTCTTTAAGAACCAACACAGAATTGATAAAATCAGCATCTTACATAATTAAACAACAATTAATAACTCTTTAATTAACGGAAACCCAGCTTGAACACAATAATTCCGCAGAAAGCCCAACAACGGCCTATTTACCTAGTCGTACTCGTTATGTTTTCACAAACTTTGACTCAATTTCAAAGGTATTGTTAATTGTAACTCCTGAAGGTTACACAACTTACCTACATTAAATGTTAGAGTAATTATTGAACAAAAGGTTCGGACGATTGTCTGTGTTTGACTTTACAAATAATAAATTATTGAAATAATACCAAAATTCTAAAGTTCAACTAGTCAATACAGATCTTTGTACACAAGGTTCGCGGCTGGTGGAAATGTACAGCTTCTGGATTCAGAACATCGGTGACCTTATGCAGCCGAAAGTGACCTATTTGTTACCGCTACTTTTTTTCGGAAAAAACACTGAATCATAATCTAGATAAATCGTGCATAACAAGGCTCTTTATTAAGTTATCGGACTATATGTAGCTGTGGTGGCAATGCATGAAAACAAAGGGTATGCTTAAGTAAATCCAAATAATACTTAAACAAGTTGAAGTTTAATCACCATACACTGGAATTAATTTTAGTCAAATCTCTTCTACACTCAGCATGCATGAGCAGTGACTAGAAGCTACCGTAATTCTCAAGATTTTACTTCAAGACGTATCTGAAAAGTTTTAGAAACGGCATAACTTAGATTAACAGGCTTATTACAAATTACTTACTAGTATCCCTAAATAGTAGCGAGTTATGGAAGTTGGCGACGTTAATGTCGAAGATTAGTTCCATCTGTAACGGCAGAGGCAGTTTGTGTAGCTCATCGGATCTCAATATGCCGTCCTTCATTTGCCACAGTTGGAGCTTGTAGTTAGAACATTGCTCTACCAGCGACGCGGGCGCGCGGCTGAACTTTAGATAGTTTATCATGTGGTGGTACTGCAAGTTACAATATCATTTGCTTAGTATCTGCTCCTAAGGCTTTCTAGTGAACTAGTGGTCTTTGAGGTACATTTAGCGGTAGTTTATCTGTTCAGTGGCGTTTAAACTCATATAAAAATACGCTATTGAATAGATAAACTATCGCTAAATGTACCTCAGAAATCGGGGGTAAATAATTTAGTAGCTGTTTTATAAAAGTTGATAATGAGAAGTCAACGTTATAGTCACTTCAGTGTCCGTTTGTCGCCTTGAAATGTCTATCATTATCGCTCTGCATTTTAAGTTATGTCTGTTTTGAATACATACATTGGTTAGCAAACATGACTGAATGATTATCATCAAATCACATATCCACATCGTCGAAAGATTTTAAAATTATCTCTTCCGATCAATGATTTTGATCAATTCCGTCATATTTTAAAACAAACACATAGCCAACTATCAAACAAAAAACAGTTTCATAGCCTTGTTCTAGTTGTTTTGTTCGTTATAGTGTTTCCAGATATAATATTATTCGGACTGGTTGGTTTTGTATAGTGTAACTATAATGAGTAAGAATGTTATTAATACTAACCCTGTCAACAAAGTGCCACTTGCGACTGTGTTTATTGACAAGCTCCCACGAAACAGCGCCGATGAAGCGATATCGGAAGAACACGTAACCAAACAGCATCAGAAATGATGTCAACCACTTTTGCAAAGAGATCTGAAAATACAAAATTCATTTAATGATATTTCACTCCAACAACTAAAAAACGTAGAAGACAATGAAACATAACCTGAAGAACAATGGTCCAATGATTAAAAAGTATTTTTCTTTTTCAGAATTAATGTAGGTTCTTTTAGACCAACTATTCGTAGGTTACGACATGACTATTTCTATTTATGGGTATCAATGTCTCCACTGTATATTTAGACAGGGTGAACTACATATTTTTGTAACGAAATCATTTAAAAGCACAAACGTTACTTACAATAGGGTATCCATCTCCGAATACGACGTTGAAGAAATGACAAGTGCAATAATACCAGCTGTTTAAGTAACTGTAAGAAGTGCTTGTTAATTAATAAACGTAAGATAAATTAAAAGTAAAATTGGTTGGGATATTAAATGACGTGAAATAAATCTCTTTTTTTTTGTGTCGCTGGTACAAACATACAAACAACCGACTCAAAGTACAACCAGACCTGTAACAATTATTTGTGGGTTGCACAAATATTTTTTCCATGTGGGAATCGAACCCACGACCGACGCAGTGGAAGCAGCGTGACGGCCAAACCACTGCGCCACGATTCAGTCAAAATTAAAATAACTACAAATTAAAAACATACGTGTCAAATCTTAAAATCCTCTTGTTCACACTTGCTGGATAGTTGATATTATACCAGGGACGTACCAGTGGCTCGGCCAAGTTGAGGTCGTACCACATACAAGTACTGGCATGCAATATCAGTGACACTGTTACGAACTGCTGTACAAAGAATATTGTCGTTCGAGATTTACGCATCTGAAAAAGGCATAGAAAAGCTTACTAAACCGTTTTATAAATATTAACCCTCTTATTCATAAACACACTATAAACCTATTTTAGTTAAAAAGCTGCTATAATTTCTCTTTTTTATTTCGCTAAGGAGTGAAAGAAACAAAACACTTTATAAGCCTTTCATAACTTCGTATATTTTTATGAATAAGAGGTTAAGTGTTAATTATTGTGAACTTATATACCTACTTATATTAATAAGTGACGAATAAAATTATTTCTCACGTAATGCTTTATTTTTTCAATTGATATCAACTACTCTAATTTAAAGATCATATAAATAAGACAGAATATTTATAGCCTGCCAAATACGAGTGAAAGTATGTACACAGTACTTACTTGTTCATTTAGATCTTTAAAGAACAGAAGTAGTCTATAGATGCGGCCGATTTCCATCCACCTGCCAATAGCTTCGTACCTTTCATAGCCTTCCACATGATGAACTATAACAAAATACAATTTATAACGTAGAGTGTTAACATTAAAAGAAAAAATAAATGCTTGTTGATTAAAGGTTTAAAACCGCAACTTCTTCGTTGTGTAGGATCGGAATAAGATATCTTCGTTCTCAAAAAATACTGTTAAAAGCTGACATCTAGCCTCTTCAGGAAAATAGCTGCTATAAATAATAGAATACTTCTTCTTCTTGGCGTATGGTTAGTGGTCAACCTAGTGTCAAAGTTGTTCAAGCCGCCCGAAGACCTTTGACGTGGCTTAACGACTGTTATCTTAATTGACATCACCCGGGATCGACTTTTTACATGCCCTCCGAAGCACGGAGACGCCCTGCTCAAATACCACTATGCGGTCACCCATCTATGGAATGACCGCGCCAAGGTCTGCCCACAGATCGTCTTCCGACCAGTGAGCGCAACTGGCTACGGGCGCCTCAATAGAATACTAACAAACTCATAATTTATGCACAACTTACATATAATAGGTAGCGGGGCCAAAGTAAGAATATCATAGACGAGAAGCAAAGTGTTCCTTCTGTTCACTCTAACGTACTGCCTGACGAGAGACCACCAGGTATGAAGCGATAGAACAAACACATCAATTACGAAGACCACTTCACACGCGTACAGGACAAACCGCATGTATTGACACCAGTCGTGCCATAAATGAGCGGCAATAAAGTGCATTATAAACTTGCAGATTATTGACATAAGAACCAAAGTCTGTGAAAGAAAAACCATTGAAACATAGGCTAGACATTTAAGGTGGTGGCTAGTTTCATTTTTTAATTTATAAGTCTTATATTTTTAAATTGCTTGAACACCTTAAGTAATCAAGATATTAATATTGTTTGTCCATGGAGGTAACGCCTTATCTTAGTATAAATATTATCTGCATTTTATCAAACATTAAGTTCAACGTAAAACAACGTTTAAACTTTACAACAAATCAAAAATAAATCCAATAAGCTGTACTCATAAAATATACTACGCTAAATTTATCACCCAGCTACACTACACCTCTACAGCTGACATACCAAATCACTAAGTCAACTCCAGTTTCATGAATCGGCACTGTAAAGGCCCCTCATAAAGTTTTCTGTAGAGGGACAAACCGTCGCAATAACTATTGATATAAAATATGTGACGATATTTCACCTGAAACCACACGTTCCATGCGATCATAACCAGGGCCGTTGTGTATTTGCGACATCTCCCCTCCCATAGAAACTGGAACCGTTGTCTCTCTTTTTTACTTGGTCTATTTACGGTAGCCTGTGTACTCCCTTTGCTGACTCTAAAAAATATACGAATCTTTTTTATTGATCTGAAGATTTGCTTAAAGGCCACTAGATGTGCTTAATTATCATCTATCTGCAAATTAGGGTTTTTTTGGACCTATGATTAAATCAATGAGTACTTACAAATTGCCCAGTTGTGTACCAACCGATGGCTCACTAACACTCCTAAACATAGGTTCAAGCATTTTCTAATTATTAATTAAATCTAAGTAATGAAACACCTAACTCACATACAACAACATTTTCATATGCTAATTAATTGGACAACCTTAGCCAACCAGACGGCTGCCTTTTTCAAAAATATCTTTTTAATTCCAACTCACCGGCCAAAAGAGGGCTTTAATGTTTTCTCTTTCAATGGAATACCAAACAAGTAAAAGGATATAAATACACTGGTTTATAGGTTTAATATAAAAGAGAGGAGGCCCATTCTATTAAGCACATAAATAATTAGAAAGAAACCATTACATTTTTACGTCCCATCTTGCTATTTCAGGGAGAGGCCAAATGAAACGCCATATTTTGGCGGATATTGAAATTTTACTGCGGGCTGCTTCGTGTTCAGCGATGCTCGTAAAATACGTGTGGAGACTGTAGGTGCTGCCAGCCTATGGTGATAAACCGACGCTGTGAAACCAAAGTGCCAAAGTCTTTAGCGATGGATTTGTAATAAAACGTTGTATTGTCAGAGATTCCTCCGTTGACGCGGGGAAACGACGCCGGAAAATATCATCTCTTCTGTGTGCAGGATTGATGATGTGGATCGTGTCAAAAATAGAATAAAACGCTACAGCTCGCGAAATATCCACCAACCGTGGCGCAACAAAAACGCTAACCCAGTGAAATGGGCACGCTGAGCGTCGTAGGCGCTCATATAAAATGTAAATATGCGTCCAAGCTGTAGCAACGAAAGAATAATTCATATTCACGAGGTGCGCGCGGGGCGGGGGTGGCCATCCATTTTGCATGGTTATTTTGGTGAAATCCTCGCGTATTCTGCCCTCATGTAATTAAGAGATTAAAAGATCAGTGAGCGGCGCTGAGCGAACTCGGCGAGATTTTTATGAAAAAACATTTTTCATCGCAATATGCAATAACTACGTCGTTTTCAGGTGTTATAATAGTATAGGTTGGTACATTCTTGGGGTGAAGATATTTTGTTATAACTTGTAGGTACCTCTTCGAAATAATAAAACATTATTTTGAAGTGTCGGTTACATGTTATACTAAAAGTATTTAACAGGACGTTTAGGTAATTTTGGGGAAAGATACAAAAAAGTTATCCAAAAAGTACAATTTCAATACCACAGATTCAGGTAAAGTTACATAAAAAAATAGCGTTTCGCTAATGAACTCGTGCTCTACTTTCGCACTAGATAAAAGAAACTACATCTACAATATAAAGTCATATTGCACCTAGTAATCAAAGAGCGAACCGTGTATGCGAAAGAGAAACATAAATGAATGGATCACAAAGAAAAGTTTATTAACGTGAACAACACCAATTTCACAATGTAAAAGCTAAAAGGTAACGTGGAAAGGCAGGGCATAGTCGTACCAGTACGAAATACTGCGTACACACAGCCATAAAGTTATACGAGCTAACACCTGACGACCATCAAAATTAAAATATACCTCTACGAAATGCCGAAGGTACTGAAATTCTTTTGTCGACGCATGTATTGGATTTGTCCTGTACCTTCATATTATTGAATTTGTTGGTACTTTTCCGGTACGAAACAAAGTTATGATGGACCAAATTATTGTAATATTTTTTATTGGAACCGGTGTGACACGTTGAGAGCACTTGGTGACCCAAAATATTTAATCAGAGTTGAAGTTGAGTTGAAGAGTTGAATTTAACGAAAAACTAAGTAATTATTTGATTAAAATAGTATATTTGTATTTTTTTTATTGCTAAATAGCGCCGACGAATTTTGACTAGAAACTTTATTTTACGAAGTTACTACGAGTTGCAGACGACGGTGTTTTAGCCTTATAAAATATCAAAAAAGTAAAACTTGAAAATATCAACAAAACTTAAAATTAATATAATCCAATGTTACCTGCCTTAAGGTTCCGTATGTCATGCATGTAACTAGCTAGTTCGAACAAAAAAGCGCAAACGTCGGCGTTGCCCTCAGTCGCGGTGGAAAAATGTTTCTGCGCAAAGTGCAGCAGCAGTATGAAAGGTAGCAGTAACTTTGTGCATTCTGCCGGCAGCTGCTCCGAGCACTCCTAATTAGCAATGTTCCAGCCTTTAACTGCACCGAGGTGACTTCCCTCCTACTTTGACGGAACAATACACTGAAAGTCGACATTAATTAAGAAGATATGTTTGACAATACATGCCTGTGCGGGGAGAAATAAAAATACATGGTTTATCATTAAAGTTGGTACAGGCCGCTCTAACAAGTACAGCAAAACTATTCATACAGCTACTCGGTTGGTACATTTTCTATTTCGTACGTGAGTTTTACTCATAAAATTGCGGTGAAGGATATGTTTAACAGTAAATTAAACTTGTTCTTTATAAATAACAAATCCAGCTTCTTTATACTAATTTGTGAAAAACAGAACAAATCTTATTTAATCGTATTTCCGTTACTAAAGTTATGGCTGCAGAAGAATGGCAGCAGATGTTCAATGTAATATTAAATTACTTTGCATAGAATTGGATAACAAATGTTCTACAAAATCATATTTTACAAATGTTTAAAAGTCATGTATTCTTGTCGTTACTTTGATTTATTTGAGGATTAATCGAAATCAATTTTTAATCCATTCCTGAAATTATGAGTTAAGTGTTTGATTTTTTTTTTGTTTTAATATCGTGGAGTCCAGTATTTTAATATTATTTTTCAGAATTCTTACAAATACAAATAATATAAAACCTGTTGACAGTATGTTTTCAAAAAGTATTCTGCGCAGATTAATGATTTCGACACGAACTCGCCGAAAAAGAATTCCTTTAACTTTTCAAGTCGCACTTTAAAAACAAAGCAACAAGAATGCCCTCGAAACGTGGCCCGCGGACACAGAGAGAGAAGTACGGACGTAAAATTGGAGTAAACTTAGTTAAGGAGTCATCAGTGAGGTGCCGACTATGGCCTCGTCACACTGGCGTTTGTTAAGTGTGAACAAAGTTAATGCCGCGAGTCTTGTTTACACGCACCGTAAATTATACGTTCATTTACAACTCTGACACGCGTCTTGAGGAACTTTTACGTGATGAGGGCTCAATACAATTTTGTTTGATGAAATCAATTATTGCTTGCAAGTCGAAAATTGAACATTACATGATATAACTGCGAAGTACATCATACAAAAGTCATCCGGAGCAATTCTATATGACACATAACACGATTTTTTAAAGTGCGTAGGATATTTAACTTCGTACATTACTACAGTATATGCCCCAAGGCTGCTCAATGTAAATGCCTCCCCTTTCGGCTTTCAAAACAATAGAAACCCCCATATCGACTTGAGAAAATTTACCGCTGGAATGTCCGTCAGATTTTTAAACAAACTTCAGTGTGGTATGAGCCTTCTTTGGTACGGTCACGTTCTCGCCTTCACGGAGCCGGCGAGGGGAAAAATCCTGCAGTGGTGATTGAGTTAGCGCCTGGCCGGGAAATGGACGTCCCCTGTCGCTTGTGTAACGCAATACCGCGGTACGAACCAGCCATTTGCACGAGATCTAGTTACACGTAGCTGACTACCCACTAGAAGCGATTCTAGTCTTTCTTAATGGACTTTTTTTTAATACGGTATTCAAAAGAAATTGGCCCTTAATCTATAACGTTTAGAATACTGCACGTTTGTTGAGACGTAACAGTGCTAGTATGACTTTTTAAGAAAAAAGAAAAAAGTTAAGAAAAAACAATGTTATAGTCGTAGAACATAAAAAGCTATCAAAAGTTTTTTTTACAAAAGTTAATGATGCCACCAGCTGGATTTTATTATCGGTAGGGCACCGGAGCAATCTGGCCAGTAAAGTTATATGCGAAAATAATAACCACATTAGCGTAAGGGTTTGACTAAAGTGTACTCGATATGCTTGGGATGACAATTTTGAATGAGAATAAAGTCATAAAAAATTGATTAAAGTATTTTATGTATTGGTTCAGAATGGTATAAAACCCTCTTACCTAGTACTAGTACATCTCTAGTCATTACAACCAACCTTTACGTCGTTCATTGAAAAAGTTTGACAATGTTAACAGTTTCGCTTGAACTAGAGGCGCATAATAACTACGTAATCAAGCCCTCTCACACAAACAGTCATACATCACACCCCATTTCTTTGCATGGCTAACCTTAAAGTCAACTTTCTAATATAAACTTTGTTAGCCCGCATTCTAAACTGCGACTTCTAATTACTTTAGTTCTATGAAGTTGGGTCGTGACGGAGAACCTCCTAACGGAGCTCATTCAGAACAAATGAACTAGGTTTCAATAGAGCCTCCGCCGTAAGTGCCCTCGAGTAAAGCGCCGATATCCACGACAATTTAATGATGGGAATAAATTGGAGAAACTACGGTGATTTGTGGTGTGGGTACTTGTTTCATTTAGATGTAATGATGCAGTTACAGGAATTCCGTTATCCTTATAATTGTTAAGAGCACATACTTTTTTCGTTTACTTGATAAAACATTTTTTAAGAAAAACTTATTCAATAACCTAAAAAATAAGCACAATTCAGTATTATTTCGTAATACTCATTTTTGGTGTCTTGTAATTAACATTTCCGCAATCTTAAATGTGCAGAAAAGGTGTATTTCAATCATGATTTAACACAATTTCACAGAATTTTATCCCGTTTATCGAGCCACTACAAAAAAGACTATAGTAATGGAACTCGGAGCCATACGAACACAAGGCTGGCTTGTAGTCAAAGGAGTTTCCTACACAGGCTTACTACCGATATCGAAGGTTCGATTTAACATCCTGCTGAGTACGTAAGCTTATCGATGCGTAACTCTACATTCAATTAATATCTAAGTCGTGTTTAATTAAAATTGATTCTTTAGGGGCTTGAACTCGCTGTAGAGTGTTCAATGTTCGCAAAAGGATCATTTAGAAGCTTTTAGAAGAAGCGTGTTTTTCAATAATGAAGTAGAAATCGTAGCAAATTACATCATATACCTATTTAAAAGTTGGAACAAAATTATTGTACGATTTAACATCGGAATGGAAATTTTCCACACATTTATTTACAAACAGATATATTTATTTTTGGTTATCGTACAGGGAAAATATACATGATCACACGTGTATAGTATTCGGTGATTCCTCAGAGGAAATCATAGCCCACCCTCGTTAACAAAGCTAAACGCAATTATCTCTCGCTTGTAAGAGAAATATTTCGATACTACTAACTTTTCCCTTTGAATGAATAGTTTCCACTTATATGAGAGACTTGATATCGAATCTCATCCACTACAGTATTGAGATCCAACCGTATATTAAGTTAAACTAAACACGAGGAACTAAACTATGAGTAGATTGTTATTTATTGTAGATAGTTTTGTAATTTAAATACGCTCATATTTTAACTAAACGATGATTTGACCCAATCAAAAAGATCGACCCGAGCTTTTTTTATGACTCAACAAAAAAGGAAACTTATGAAACTGTCAGAGAACATAAACATACAGACTTTACCGTCCATAATATGGGTTTATTCACAGAATTCAAAATAAGCCACGAATCAGGTACTTTTAAAACATTTTCATCTTGAAGACATCAAATATTTTCCATAGTAATATAACAAAACACAACAGATTGAGAACCACATAGGTACACTAAACAAACACAGCACATACACAAGTACATATAATTCCATCAACAAGTGAAAGTCCAACTAAACGTAACACCCTAGAGATCTAACTTCGGCTCGCGAAATTAGTTCAACTAAATCCGAGGACAAAGTCACAAACCATTAAACGCTGAAAGCTAAACTTTCGTATCACAGAGCTGAGCCAATTAGAAATTCAGTTGAACTTCATTAGCTCTAAGTGGATAGTACAAGTTCTGTCCAACACTATGACATGATATGAACGGCGCGGCGGCGCCGAAACTAGAATTCATTATGCAGTGTAACATCTGTTTTAGGATTAAAACTCACGTTTTAATGATTCATAGTTGCATAATTTAGTCCGAGGATTTTGTTTTATAACCATTCAGAATTTCTGTACGGAGTATTGAATACGCTTCGAATTGAATATGATTATATATCCATACAATTTTCCTCGCGTTTAAAACCCGTATAGAAATGTAGTATTATGTGTACAAACCTTTAACATTGAAGATGAGTGCAAACAAAGTTGTTTAAGTAACTATACATATTTTAAAATACTAAAACGCAGGCAAACGCTTTACCGGCTCGTGACAACGTCGTCTTTCTTAAAGACAGACAGCTTTAAAGACACTGTATTTTAAAAGATTTTCTTTGTCACACAAAACGAGCTGCCAAAAAGCATTAAACTCCAAACAAGCTGTAAACTACAATAAAAGAGGCAATTCCGTGAAAATATAAGCTAACAGCGCCACCTGTTACGTGTGCTAGGAACTAAGGCGTATAAGTAAAAGCCTTCATGATAATAAAATGTACCTTTAGTAGTATTTTCTCGCACTGCGGCAATGTTTTGATGCTTTATAAAGTAGTTGTACTCTAAAGAACTCGTAAAATCATTCGTCACTCGTCAACAAAAAACTAACACGGCGACCTTGGCGTCTAAAACGAACACCTAACCTCGCAGCAAAATGCAACCTTATTGCACTTCAGATAGAGCAGAATTCGGTTTATTATTCAGCACGTCCTAACTTCTGCTAATACCTATTAATAACAATCAAAACATCCTATTATACAATTTGGGATCTCCAGTTATGACGTCATCTTTTTATTGGGATCCTATGATTCAAAATCTTACGTAACAGCTCGTTAGCTCAGCGGTTAGAGCACCCATTTAAGTTGTAACTAATAGAGGTGGTCGGGGGTTCAAATCCCTCACGAGCTAGGCTTTCATTTGAACTGTTTTGGTTTTTGGATATTTTTTTATATTATTTCATGAAAACATTTGCTAACGCAAATAGAAACTACACAAAAACGACTAGATTAATATTGTTATAGACCAACAAACAGTAAAGATATTACTTATAGGGTTATACCTTGATAAAATAATCGATGACACATTACTGTTACTACATAATATTTGTGTTCCTATTACTACCTATACGTTTAAAGCGGAATTCAGCTCGGAATCAGTTTTTTTTATAGCGAAATAGCGAACCGTTGTAGAAAATAATGTAGATTTTTAAAGACCTACATCTGAACAATGAACTACTTGCTCAAAAGTGACCACTTGTCTTTAGCATAGTAAAAAAAATCGTACATTCTCTAAACAGAACTGCGGTCGTTTTCTAGTATAGAACATAAGTCATTCAACTGATTAGTTATCTAAATTAATGAGTATTGATTGCTAACACCACAGATATGCGACAAACATACCTACGTATAGATTGCAAACATTACTGTGATCATACGTTTGCTTTAGGCATTACAATGTACATATCATATTATGGGCAAACCAAAGAAAATCAAGTTGAACAAAAAGAACATAGTAGTAATTCAATAATATGAAACTAGATCATTAATATTTTTTAAGACTTGGGACTACGGCAGTAATGATCAGAATTACTAATATTTCCCATAAAAATACTTAGGGTTTTTTATTGCACCAATACAAAATAAATGTTACGTAAATAAAACAAAATGGTCCAGAAAACAACAATACAATTTCATAAATAAAATCACAGGGATAACAATAAACGATAAATCAACAAAATCTAAGAAAATTAATCGTCCACGATAAATTGAACTTGCCAAATAGATACCTTTCGATAAAAAAAATGACCGGAAAGGAAAAAAAAATCGGCAACAAAATAGGTGAAATTACTTCGTATTTCAGCGGAATTCTTGTTCCATCAGCCAATTGCGATAAATGAGCGAGTCTGATTGGAATCCGATGGGATAAGATTTTTTGCTTCGTTCGAGGGTAGACGTCAATCCGGGCGGGGAGATACCGAGGCAATTTCCCGAACTCCGGACCATTTATCACAGACCATTATTGTGTCTAGTTGTATTGACCGAACGAACGTCAATTCATTATGTTATTTCTTATGATATTAAATGGATAATATTGGGATCGGTCAGGGAATCTATCATGTTTGCTGTATTATTTTGGTACTTAATCACAGTAAGTGAAAATATTTCCGCTTAAGACGCCCACGACTATCTAACAAAGCATATTTAATGAAATGGAATAAATTCCTATATGTTTGAAGTGATCCTTTCGTCTTTCCCTACTTATTTATAGGTTTAAAAATAAATATACACAAACATTTTACTGTTTAAATGTCAATCATACTATAATGTTTAGACATAATATAGCTGCTTATTATTTAGACGTTACACATAAACGAAAGTGGTCAATTTGTATAGCCTGCACAATTCCAATACTAAACCATTTATTGGCATCTGCCTATAGATGCACATAGACAGACCAATCACGGCAATGTCTCAACTTCATCGAGTAGGTAATATAGTCATTCTACATAATACATAATATAAGTTCTCTGAATGTAAATGGGCTTAGGTCTTTTTGGACGTTATACCGAAAAGCTTATTATCTCGGTCCAAAGATGAAGATCGACTTACCTTCATTACTGATGCTGACTTCATTACGATCGGGATTATAATCAAGCATCTAATTCAGATAATGCTCTAATGAGTCGTAACGCTAGGGACTGGTTGTTTCCATTATCGCTAATGGAGTTAATCGCCACAACTCTAATGAGTGATTGGATCCCCGTGGCGCCGTTGTGAATAATATCGTGAAAAACTTGCACTTATTTGCTGTGGTATTTCTGCTACAATAGGTAGTTTCCATACAGACATGAAATAACTTCTCATAGGAGAAGGCAGAGACCAAAGAATAGTTGTTAAGTAGTTAAAATTATGATTTTCTGTTAATAATGTGACAACATACGACGACATTACGATTGGTTGATAGACAATTTTCGCGCCAAAATGCCAAAATAAAGTGGTAGAAAAGACTCTACACCCATTATGCGAAGGAAAAAATCTTAACCTCATTTTTAAAATAATAAAAAAGTTACTTAGAATTTAGTATTAAGTAGTAAATAAAATTACACTTTTTATGGACTATTTTATTATATCGTTAAAAAGTTTCCTTGGGAATCCATTTACGGTAATCGTAAATAACCAAAACTTTTAGCAACTGATGTAGTGCGTACCGTGCGTAGTAAAATAATGGCTAATAAAAATGAGTGGGGCTGAACTAAGTACAACGATATCCTAAACAAACTTGGTAGACCGTCGTGAAAATGATAAATATATGTGGGTACTGAGTAAATGGCGTAGTACTCAGTCGTTACCTAAGTAGGAAAATGTGGTCAGGGCTTAGTTAAGCCACTAATTAGACTCCGCTACAATTTCTCACGTTTCTTCTACATAATTACAACTTAACTTACTTAATCCATATAATCATCATTATGTCCAGGGCTTTTTTTTTTGTTTTAAGTAGGAGTGTTCCAAGAGGCAGTAATTTAGTATCACTGTTAAGACTAAGCAATTTAAACAGATTCTATTGTTAAAAGATTTTTTTGATAAAGGTACAATGATGACCTGCTATTTAATTTTACCAGCACTATAAAATTGTTGTACTCATCTATGATGACATACTTATTTCATATTTAACTTTCCCCCGGTTTCTGAGTACATTTTTGTTATATAAGTTTAAACGCTATTGAATAGATAAACTACCGCTAAATGTACTCCGAAACCGGGGGTAAGTAGCTAGTTTGCTAAGAGCTAAATGTGTTGGAGAAGATAAGCACGGCGCCTCTTTAAAACCTATTCACCAATTTTAATTAAAGAACACTGTCAATCTCCGAACCAACAGAGAATAATGTCGTCGCAAGATGACTCGGCGATTTAATTAATTTCCGGTATCCGGTAGGTATCAGCCGATTTTCAATTATAAAGTAACTACCGCCATCGCCATCGAAAGAGATGTCCTTCAAATCCTATTACATAAACGATTTAGCATCACAGACCAGCATAAAATTTTGTTAAACTTATGTAAACACGACAATTTTTTGTTCAAACTTTTTACGTTTGGCGCAGTGGTTTAAGCGGTCACCTCGCCGCAACAACCGTAGCGCCGCGTGTGGTGGGTTCGAATCCTACCCGGGACAAATCTTTGTGTGATGAGCACGAGTATTTGTTCTGAGCCTGGTTGTCAATTTATCTATATAAGTATGTATTTAGAAGTATATAAGTATGTTTATCAGTTATTTGGTTACCATAGTACAAGCTCTGCTTAGTTTGGAATCAAATGACCGTGTGTGAGTTGTCCAACAATATTTATTTATTCAAACTTTTTAAGTCTGTCTGAGAACAAGACTAAAGTTTTCTTAAAACTAAAACTTTTCTTTTCTTCAGTTTTTCAGAATGAACCGTAATGACCTCATTAGAGACATTATTTTTCTTTTATTGCGTATATAATTTTAAATTTAGAATAGTCAAAATGACGTTTATAAAATCATAGGGTGACGTGTGTCATCGGCCTAAAAAAATTACAAAATTAGTTTTTTATATTTTGATAACAACCATTATGGATAACATTTTGAAATAAGGTAAAATTAATATTGTAATTTTATTTTATTGGGTGCAGTAAGTCAACGAATGAGATGAGAAAAGAAATTGCTTGAAGATGGAATAGTTGTCTAAATTTTTTTATTTTTATAGCATTACATTCGCTGCTGTACAATGATTGAAACTGGCAGCGCGGATAACGCAACAGCTGCAACAAAGGCGGCGAGCCCGGTTAGCTACCTATCTATCATTTAATTGATCAATTTCACCGGTAGCGAAGAAAACAATTCCTGTAGATAGATTAAAATGCATTTGGGTTAACTCGGACAAAAAAATTTTTTTGAGAAAGTTTTTATCACACTCGATTTTTTGTACTAGCACACTTTGTCTTTGTTGTAAACGTTTTTTATTCACAGGACGTTCCACAAGAAGACGACGACATCGCTCGGCCAGAAGCGACATTTCGTTTCACCGTTCAAAACATTAGCCAACTGAAAGAGCAGGTTCTATCGCCACCTTGCTACGTGAGATGCCTTCCTTGGAAGATCCTTATACTCCTCAGACATACGACGACCCCTGATCGCCAGCAACAGAAGGCTCTTGGAGTGTTTCTTCAGTGCAATGGAGAATGTGATTCACCAGGGTGGTCGTGTTATGGATTGGGAGAGTTGAAACTGCTGTCTCAGAAGCAAGAAGGCGGTCCTCTTTGTCGAAAGCTTCATCATATGTATCACTGGTACTTATAATACTACTACTAAGTATATAGTGCTGGAAGTCTTCGGCGTTGGTGGCTAAATATTGTATTTTTCAGTTCGTAAACCAACAAAAATAGTGGAAAAAACATTGTAGCAACTACTATATAAAGCGCTTATTTCATATTCACATTTCATCCCTTTTTATTTTGCTAACGCAAGAGTATTAATGTTAAAAACATTTTGAACCAATCATAATAAATATTTTACAGCAAAGAAGATGACTGGGGTTTCGCGCACTTCATATCATGGGACGACCTTATGGACCTGGACAACGGCTTCGTGAAAGACGATGCAATAACTATCGAAGCTCATGTCGTAGCAGAAGCCCCGCACGGTGTGTCGTGGGATTCTAAAAAGCATACCGGTTTTGTAGGTAAAGTCAATTAACTATTCCTATACGTTTTAGTCTGTATTACCTTAATTGTGTAGAAATTGATATTATTTCTTAAAAGATGTATATTACCTACTTGTACAAATCTTTATGATACAAGCAAAGTGAAAACATAATAACAGGTCCTTTTTTCACAAAGTGGAAACAATTTTATTTACAAGAAGGGAATTCGCTCAAGGATGCACTCGTCCAAAATTAGGGTAATTACTACACACCGGCTGCTTAATTACTGCAGTAAGATATTATTCCGTTCAGATGCTTGCATCTTGCTTGATTCGGCAGATTGCAGTAATTAAATTTTATAGGTTGAGTAAAATTTAATTATGCCCGTTAGGACTCTCGGAAAAATAGGAACTTCAATGGCACTTTACACATATTATTTGACATATTTTTTCTAAACTTCATCTTTTTAATTATATTCGACTATACTTAAATACTTAGCTAATACTAGACTATTAATACTAAATAATAAAACATAACAATGTTTCACTGTACGTCTTTACTATTCTGCAGCAACGTCATTCATCTAGATATCATTTCTAGGTCTCAAGAACCAAGGAGCAACATGTTACATGAA
The DNA here is from genome assembly GCF_050436995.1 of Anticarsia gemmatalis. Classification (NCBI taxonomy): domain Eukaryota; kingdom Metazoa; phylum Arthropoda; class Insecta; order Lepidoptera; family Erebidae; genus Anticarsia; species Anticarsia gemmatalis. The sequence goes on from NC_134752.1 coordinate 5,153,533, forward strand.
CTCTCTTCTACAAACTCTTTTCTTCACCAACGTGCTTCGTAAGGCGGTCTACAAGATACCGACTGTCGGCGACGACAGCTCCCGTTCGGTCGCCTTCGCCTTGCAGCGTGTGTTCTACGACCTGCAGTTCTCCGACAAACCTGTTGCCACTAAGAAACTCACGAAGAGCTTCGGTTGGGAGACCTTAGATTCTTTTATGCAGCATGATGTGCAAGAGTTCTTACGGGTACCTTGAAAAATCTTATATTATGTACTTCACCATTTTAAATTAGTCTCACATTGCCCCACATTTTGGTAACTTACTGTTATTTTAACAAAACTTGCAAATAACTAAAAAAATACATATGACCTATGTAATTGATCATGAATTTACGTGTCACACATTATTTACTAGTAACTGTATACCTCATACTTATTTCCTAGGAAGTGAATTAAAATAACATTAATTAAGCCATGTCATAAGAATGGCTTTCAGCAATAAGCAAATAACCGAATTACAAATTACGTTGACTGTTAATACAAGTAAATAATTAACAGTTCTTTAAATTTTCGATCTTTTGCCAGGTTCTCCTAGACAAGCTAGAAAATAAAATGAAAGGCACCGTCGTTGAAGGGACCGTACCGAAGTTGTTCGAAGGCAAGATGACATCGTTCATAAAGTGCAAGAACGTGAACTGTACCAGCACGCGAGTGGAAACCTTCTACGACATACAGCTCAGTGTGAAGGGGAAGAACAATAGTAAGTTTTAGGTCAAGCTTATTTACGCTAAGACGTCGTTGGTAGGACAAATCTCTGTAGCATCGTTAAATATGCATATCACCTCATGACCCCATGCAGGTTCCTGTTTTTCTCTTTAAACTTTAATTTTTTTTATACAAAATCTTCCTTAACGTGATGCCTCATTCTACAGAATGTTATTCTGCAATATTCTCTAGAATGGAAGAAGTAAGTTAAATACAAAATGTGGGTTTTGAATTTGCGAACTTGACAAAATATCAATTTCGCTTTCAGTTACTTGTCTCAACATTATGAAAGTAATTTAAATCATGCAACAGCATCTGAAATGCGAAGAATATTTTGCGTTCATCACAAGTTCAATCTAAATTAAGTTGTTTCTATTTTGGGATACCAATCTACAGTTCAATTTTGTACGATTCCACGCAATTTCACAACGACATTGATAAATTTCAATTAGGAGTAGGTACTATTTCTCAATTCTGCGATGTCCATTTAGTCACAAGGAGCTTCCGTACAACGAACCGATACATTATTTATGGGCTCAGTAACTGAAGTGCGCTTTCTAGTTTACGGACTGGGTGCTAATAAATCTTTTCATTCAAAACACTTTACCTAGCAATAGTAGGCTAAATAGATTCAAAGTTAGTAAAGGCTTCAAGGCTTGACAGGTAATTGCTGGTAGTAAGATTTAAATAAGTCTCTAGAGCCGTATTTAGTTAGTCTAATGGCTCTCTGTAATCAAGATTTTACCTGTCCAGAGTAACTGAGGCATCCACTTAGGTTATTCCTTAAGGATTCCTATTATTTTATTTTTGTACAGGCCGTCACTTAAAACCCCGAATTTTATGTTTCATCGTAGTAACTTTATAAGAACATCCTAAATCCAAATTTTCTTAGAAAACATTTCTCAGCCTTTCTTTTGTTTCTGCCTACAGTCTATGAATCATTCAAAGACTACATCAGCACGGAACTCCTCGACGGTGAGAACAAGTACGACGCAGGTGAACATGGCCTGCAAGAAGCGGAGAAAGGAGTTAGATTCGATGTGTTTCCTCCCGTACTGCATCTACACCTCATGAGGTTCCAGTACGACCCTCAAAGTGACGCGTCCATCAAGTTCAATGACCGGTACGATCCTATATCCTTAACTATGTGGACTTTTGTGAACGTACGTGGGAAAATGAATAGTAAATAATCCCAGAGTAGTATATGATGCACTCGTTAAGAAACTTACTTGTTAAATTTCCAATGAGGTCTTCAAGTGAATTACAGATTGCTACTAGTACGATAGCATGGTAACAGCATTGGTTTATGAAAAACTTTTAAAAGACTATAACGATGCTGCTATAAAAGTCATATGTTTGCATATTTGTATAAAATATATAAAGCCATTTTCAACCTGCTTAATCGATGAGTCGAGCGAGATACCTTATAGTCTCTCAGCTTGCCAAACTTGTGACATCGGTGAGAAACGACATTATTTTGACTCTCGCACTAAAAGGTTACGGACCTTGCCAAAATATGATTTAGGCGAGGAAATAAACTAGCAAAGAATAGTTTATTAGACACTTCCTTCTATAAATTGTTAGGGTCGTGATTAAGGGCATATTGAAAATATTTTTTTGCAGGACGGAGTATTTATCACATTCTAAGAAGCGTAATTTACTGCCAATAGTCTCGGTAACAATGGTGTTAAAACGGTCGGGTATTGTTTTGTTGCTTACAAGAACCTGCAAAATCGTACGCTTGTAAAAAATCCGGCATAATAAGTATTCTATCATTTAATTTAGGCCATAAACTTTCCGTGTATAAAATTTCATAGAAATTGGTGTAGTAGTTTTGGCGTGTTTAAGTAACAAACATCCAAACTTTCGTACTTATGATATTAGTATAGACATTTGAATATTCATACAATAACCTAAATTAGATTATAATTAATAATGTTTCTACTTTGCTCATGTGTAATATACGCAAATATGTATTATAATAATTAGTGTACAATTCGTATAATATTCGTTTATTACACAATTCTACCACAAACGGGTACCCCGGAGCACCGACGTATAAAATTATTATGCAAATGTTGTTGCCCCGAAACAATTTTGTCTTTCGATATTAGCCAATATTACTGCCACAGGTGTCGTTGTTTTCAAGTATACAGTAAACGTTTAAGGTCAATTTTATAGTATACCGTATAAGAACTACCATATATTATTTTTCTAAGATAAATTTATTCAATTAAAT